>NC_066888.1:23282718-23367798 GCF_022985175.1 Labeo rohita
TCGTATGAATTTCTTTCTTCTCTGCAGACCAAAAGGAGAAATTGTAAAGAATTGTACATGTTGTACAGACTGAACAGTTTGTTTGAACAAATTATTCAAATTAGTTTTGCTTGATCAATCAGTTCTTCGACAGGAACAGATTCATAAGAACGATTCGTTCATAAATGGGACATAGCTACTTCTGTCATGAACTTTAATGTTTGCAGAAAAGTTAGGGAAGATATCAAGATTTTCAGTTCCAACTTTAAGGGGTCATGAACGGCCTTTTACTATCTGAGGTCTGAGGTCCACTTATAATGTTATCAAGATTATCCCCCCGCCATCAGAACACTCTTAAAATGGGCATGGTGGCTTGTGAACTCACAAGTAAACGCCGTTTACGCAACACTGCTATACTTGGCTAACAGTTTAACAGCCTACATCCTTCATAGATGGACACTTCTGTGATTTAGGTCAAAAAACTATTCAGTACATATCAAATGATCTGTAATAAAAGACAAAGCAATAGTGACCACAATAAAAACAGTTATAGTTGTGTAGTGCGACATTACTGTCAGATCCAATATAGTCAGCACAGCATCCTCTTTTAGTTTCAATCTTTATGAAAGTCCTGCATCAAAATGTTTTTAAACGAATCTGCCGTAAAATGAAGTAAACAAATACAGTAATACAGTCTGGAACTTCATTAAAAATAAAGTTCATCCACTCTTTCCTAACACTGGGATCAGAAGGAAAGCACTGTAAAGACTGTTCTTCCACAGTTTGGCACTGCACAGTGTCTTGTTTTATTCCGACCAATCTTTATCATTTGGTTTCTGCGTAGACCTGCGTTTACCTCTCATTGTTTATACTGTGTGCGTGAATCAGTGGGCCGGGATAAACAGGCAACAATGTAGAAGCAGACGTCAATCTTCTGCGTTTTTTGAGGCCGTGTTTAGCCACTATTACATCATAGAGTGGCACTTCCCACAACCTGTCGTTTTTGCAGACTGGCTTCAATATAAGCTGTTTTTACACTAGCAGGAAAGTTTTGAGTTCTGAAACTTACAAGATGTTTTTATAGTACAATGACCTCTTATATGTCAAAACCTCCAGGAATTTTGGTTTCTCAGTTCATGACCCCTTTAAATTTTGATCTGTTCCTTACACAAATGTATTGTATGACTTCAGCAAACCTGGTGTGTAGTGCAAAACTCCTATGGACCACTTTTATGAAAACTTTTGTAGTGCTTTTGTTTATGTGCATTCATAATATCAGTTGTTTCAACAATGTTTATACAGTTTACTGTGCATATGACAGACTTTTTTATCAAAACTTTGTAAAGCTTGTTGTGGCAGTGCTCAAACAGAAGTGTGTGTTCACAGATGGCAGAGATGAAGCATCTAGTCCTACGTCCCCCCACCAAGGCAACGGGGTCATGGCCCAACCGAAGAAGATCAAGGGCATTGGCTTTGGTGACATATTCAGAGAGGGCTCTGTAAAACTCAGAGTCTCTCAACGATTACCATCTGATAATGAGGAAAAGAAAGAAAAAGTAAGTGTTGTTCTGCACCAGACAATGTCTTCTTTTCCTTCCTCAAAGTCTTTTCTTCCTATAAACTGCAGGAGCAGTATCAATCGCAGTAACTGCAATAAACACTTCACATTAAGCAGAAAACTCAAAATGAGTACATTAAATGTGCCTACGTATTGTTATGTGCAAGATATCCCAGTATTGATGAAGTAGGAACACATAATAGTGCCTTATAAAATTATGTCATTGCCTTGGCTTGTATGAAAATCACTGCTGCCCATTCCCATAGCCATGAGCAATGGAGCGTTGAGGGGTAATTACATGTCTAACTGCTCTACAAGTTTTGCCAGTGATTGCTCAAGACTTTACCGTATAGGCAGACAGTCTCATGGTGAGACTTTCCTTTTTAGGAAATATGTCTCTATTTTTGGACTTATTTAGGGTGGCTGTTTTTTAAGGGTTCTTGTATGGACGACTACTTTTATTATCGTTTTTGCTCTGCTTGAGCTCTGACTGAGAGCAGAAAGTCCCTGTCTGTGCTTTTGTTACATGTGCAGACAGCTGGAAGGCTTTGCGCATTTTAGTTGCTAGACGTGTCAGTGACGTGTCTGTTGTGTTTATATTTCTAGAAGCTACATAACCTTTTGTTTGCTCTTAGTTTTATAGGCAGCTGTTTGCAACTTCAGTTTCATTCTTAAAGACAGCTTCAAATCAAGATGAACCTTTTTACATCCATTATGAATTCCCGGGTGGGCTTGATTCATCAGTGCACATTACTCAAAGGAAAAAAAAAGTCTTAAACTCATTAGAACATAATTTCCTTTAAAGTTTTTGGTAATGTAACCCATACTTTATTATTAACAATATAATATATAACTCAAAGGAATAGTTCGCCCCAAATTGAAAAGTTTATCATTATATTACGCATTAATTACTCACCCTCAAGTCGTTCCGAACGACCATTCAGTTTCTTTCTTATGTTGAATATAAAAGAAGAAATTTGAAGAATGCTGAAACAGTTTATGGTCCCTGTTGACTTTCGTAGTATTCCTTTCCCTACTATGGAGGTCAGCAGACACCAGCAACTGTTTGGTTCTTCAAAAATGTTTTTTTTTTTGTGTTCAACATAAGAAAGGAATGTATACAGGTTTGGAAAGATATGAGGGTGATTAAATGATGAGAATTTTAATTTTGGGGTGAACTATTCCTTTAAGGGTATTCAAACTGGGGTACAACTGAAGCTAAATTTTACACAATGAAACACTAAGAAATAAATCATGCAATGTACGTATAAAAAGTTTGTACCTTCCTTGGTGATTTAATTTATTTTTTTTTTTTATTGCTGCTGTTGTCTCAGTTGTTGTATAATGACATTTTCTGCTTTGTGCTTTGCAATGATGTTTTTGGTAGATATAAATCTAAATTGGTTAGTAGAGAAAATATTTGTCTAATATTCTGATATTGGTCAGAAAAATTAATGTTACATAATATTTCAAAATAATGTTTAATAAGTAGTTCAGTTATTTAATTTTGTGTATGCATTTGTGCATACAATGTTTTCTTCACTATTTTTAGGGGTTCAAGCGCATAGCGCTGAAACCCTATTGTAATTGTTAGAATGGTCACGGATCAGTGATCGCCAGGTGAAACTGATCATGCAGAATAAACCGTAAGTTGTAGAGACTTGAAACGTGGAGGGATGGTAGTACGCACAATGCCTACAATGTGACGAAGGCTTACCCCAGTCGGCTTGACGGGGGCGTTACAATTGCTCATAACACCTAAACCTTTTTAAAATTTTGCATTTTTTTAAAAAATATACTTTTGCAAGCTAGTCCTAGGTTTTCATCCGATCAGAACCAAACCAGTGCAGAAATATTCTCTGGAGTGAATATCAATAATTATCAAAAGAGCCTTGAACTTTGGACTTGTCGTTGTAAAGGGGCGCTAAAACGTTCGAAAGGCGCAGGGCCACTTTTAGTAAAATGCCTATAACTCCTGAACGGAATGAGATATCCCTGCCAAACTCAGAACATTTATGTAAGAGCTCTATCCGATATTCATATCATATGATAGAACTCCTCATTCCTGACAAATTTGCCTCTAGAACCACTGCTGTCAAATCGTTTGTTAAATGAAGATCTAAAAAACCTACTTTTGCAAACTAGTCCTAGGTTTTTCGCTCAGCCTGGAAGAAAACACTGCAGTACAATTCTCTGGACTCTCTCGGTCAATAATTATCAAAAAAAGTTAAAATTTACCCTTTTGGAAGCTATAACACGGTCGTTTAGAAAAGGGGCCTGTTCAACCACATCCTACATTTCCCCCTGAATTTTCTGTTTCACTTAATAGTACACTAACTTTCAAAAGAACTCTCAAATACTCATCAAGCCTGCGTTTATGTAATCAAAAATACAGTAAAAACAGTAAAACTGTGAAATTTTATTTCAATTAAAATAAATTTAGTTTAATTTAAGTAATTTATTCCTTTAGTAGCAAAGTTTAATTTTCAGGAGCCAGTACTCCAGTTTTCAGTGTCATATGATATTTTAGAAATCATACATTCAATCATTAATATGTTAATTTAGTATTTAAAAAGCATTTTTTTTATGATCAATAAATGATGCCCACCATGATCATTTTTTCTGGATACATTGATGAATAGAAAACCTATTGATCCTTAACTTTTAATTGTTAGTGTACATCATATTATATTTGTTTAATGTGCCACAAATTAACTTCCATGTAATGTTTTAAGTCTGTTATCGCTGTTTACAATATTAATACATTTAACCAATACTTACTCTCTCCCTTTTTGTCACATTTTGCATCCCATTATGTCATTCAGATCAGTTGAATCATCTCATATCAAAACCTCAGAGGCATTTATAACATGTCATCGTGTGATATGATGGTCAGAGGATTTACTAAATACTTATAGATTTCTTACTCTGTTTTGGGTTAAAAAAAAAAAAAAAAAAAAAAGACTAAATTCAGCATACACTCTCATTGAATCTGCATATATGTAACAGTGGATAAAATTTACCCAGCAATCCTTTCATCCAGGCATGGCTGACCTGTCTCAGAGTCTGTACCTTCCAGTGTGCAACTGCATGTGTTTGTGTGGCTGCCATGTCAGTAAATCCATTTGTGATTCTGCTTCATTTTAGCCAATTCCATCATTACCATCAGCCACAAAACCCACCCTTTTGAGCACTCCTGAACCCCCTAAAGGAGAAAAAGAAGCAGAGAGCAAAGGAAAAGGTGAGTTCATAGGAACGTTGACATGAAGCTGTTTGTGATAACCAAAGTACTGACAGGAGATTTATGGAAATACGCCAGACATGGATGGCTGATACTGAGTGCAGTGATTATGAGTGTCTGACATGAGTTTTCCTCCTCCTGGTTATTAGCTAAACCCAAATGATAGTTTAGTATGTCTTTCATTTAGTATTCAAAGTTGATTACACCTTGTGCTTTACTAATAAATGTCCACAAGAAGTTTTTAGTAGTAGTCTCCAGTAGCTACCTAAGACAAATCACGGTATGATTTGTAAGCCTTTTTTGTAATTTTTTTTTTTTTTTTTTTTTTTTTTTAACAGTAAAAGAATACTGCAAGGCCATATTCACCTATGAAGCAACTAACCAAGATGAGCTGGATTTAAAGGAGGGTGACATCATCCACGTACTGAGCAAGGTACGGACCAGGCTGAGCAAATGTCAACCCAACCACAGAGATCTCTAAATAAACAAAACATATTCAGGAAGCATTTTTAAGACAAAGCATCCATGATAGGAACATTACGCATGTAAGTTATGTAATGTGTAGTTACAGAAAAAAAGTATCTGTGAGATGACAAATATTGAACATCTGAAAACAAATAAAACAAGTTTGTGTCCAAAAAATCCTATTAAAATGTAATAATAAATCTGTACATTTTTAAAAGGTATTTTTAAATAAATTACATAGTAGTTACATTATTTTATATAAAAAAAGGGAAAGAGTTTTCTATTGCTGTAAATAATTACTGTTTTTTTGACTGATTTGCTGAATTTCTTTAAGGAAAAAAAACTTTAATTTACAAAATATGTGAATTTCTTTCAAATTATTTCCTTATCCGTTTGTAAGGTGCTTGGTTATTGAAGCCCGTTTCCGCCACTGAATAAAAGTTTTTAAAAAAAGGTAACTGCGACTTTCTCACAGTTCAGACTTTTTTTCTCACAATTGTGAGACATAAGCTTGCCATTCTGAGAAATGTGGTCAGAACTGGAAGATAAACTTTTTTTTTTTTTTTCAGAATTGCATGATATAAACTTGCAGTTGCGAGGAAAAGAAAAACTCAGAAAAAAGTTGCATTTCTGAGAAATAAAGTGAGGATTGTGAGATATAAACTCAAAACTGACTTTTTATCTTTATAACACCTAGTTGTGAGTTAAGTAAGAATTGTGAGATATAGACTTGCAATTCTGAAATAATCTTTTTTTCCCCTCAGAAGTGGACTTAACTCGCAATTGCGGGTTTATACCTCACAGTTCTGATTAAAAAAAGTTAGAACTGCAAGATACTATCTCACATTTGTGAGGAAAAAGTCAGATTGAGAACTGACTTTGTTTCTTGCAATTGCACGTTGATGTTGTATGATGGTCAGAGGATTTACTAAATACTTATAGATTTCTTACTCTGTTTCGGATAAAAAAAAAAACTAAATTCAGCATCTGCTCACTGAATTTGCATATGTAACCTGTTATAATTTACCTAGCAATCTTTCATCCAGTGAGTTTATATCACACAACTCTGAGAAAATGTCAGACTTGCTATTGTGAATTTGTATTACTGTAAGATGTAAACTTTCAATTGCGAGGAAGAAAAACAGAATTGTGAGATACAAAGTGACCTGCAATGACCTTTTATTTTTTTATTCAGTGGTGGAAGCGGGCTTCCATACTTGGTAAATTTTAAAAGTAATACTAAGCGAAATAATCACTTTTGTTAATCAGCCAAGTGGGCACTGTTATCAGTTAATGTTAATAATTTCTAAATAGCCAAATATCAGCAGGTTAATCAGCTTCGTGTTTTAATCACCTTTTAGATTTTTTTTGCAGTTCTCATTTATAGTTCTTTGTGAATATTCAGTCATAACACTGCGTATATGTGACCCTGGACCACAAAACCAGACATAAGGGTAGATTTTTTTTAAATTGAGATTAATTCCATTAATGTATGGTGATTGTATTGTTAGGAAAGGACAATATTTGGCCGAGATACAGCTATTTAAAAAAATCTGGAATTTGAGGGTGCAAAAAAAAAAAAAAAAATATTGAGAAAATTGCCTTTAAAGTTGTCTAAATGAAGTTCTTAGGAATGTGTATTACTAATCAAAAATTAAGTTTTAATATATTTGTGGTAGGAAATTTACAGAATATCTTGAATCATGATCTTGATATCTATGAATCATGATCTTGATCTCCTAATGATTTTTTGGCATCATTTTGACCCATACAATGTATTATTGACTGTTGCTACAAATATACCTCTGCTACTTATGACTGGTTTCATGGTCCAGGGTCACATCCAATAGTTGTACAATAATACAAAAGTAGTTTCATTTCTTGTAATGTAAATGTAATATATAATGTCACACTGCATGACACAGCTGTCAGTGCTTAATGTGTCAACTACTTACATGATTGGTAAATAAAATAGGAGTAATACTTTGAGCTTTGTTTAGCCATCAGAGAGCAATGCAAACCAGTTTTGGCATTTAAATGTGTGAACGTGTGAGCCTGTGAGCCAGTCACTTCTACCCTTTTCATTTAGGCCAACTAGTCTATATCCTGCACTGTAGTTTAGTCTGGTGTGTGAAAACACTACCTGACGCAAACAAGCTTAGGCAGTTAGTCCACATTTCTGCAAATTATGCCTGAGAGGTAGAGTCAATAGTGCATATTAGAATTACTTATTATACAGCGTAATTATATAAAAAGTGTTAACATCTGATGCATGGATTAAATCACTCTTACTAATGGTTTAAATGGGAAAAAAACACCCTAAGATGAAAATAGTCTTTGTTTACAAAAACCTGTATGAGCTGTCATGAAATTGTGGGTAATATAGAACTCTCAGATGCTGATTCTGATATGAAATTGTTTTACAGTGATCAGAAATAATAGGAGTTTTTGTAGTCTTTTGTAGAGTTTATATTTATGAAACTGTAGCTGTTGTATTTATACCAATGGCTTTTGTTCTGTTAGCAATCTAAGGATGTGCTTGCTTCATTTAAGACACGTGGACATCGTTTTCCCACAGTCAAGTAATGTTTGTCAAAAACCTTGAGCAGGAAGCAGATCAAAGTTGGAAATGTTTTATACATGAGCACCATCTAGTGGCAAGGGATATGTCTACATTTCCCATTCATAATGATGTGATTTAAGCTTTTGAGGTTTATTGTGTATTTTATGAAATGAGAAATTTATGTTCGGAGTGGTTGATGGTTTTGATGTTTTAGGACACAGGAGAGCCAGGCTGGTGGAGAGGAGAGGTCAGCGGCAGAGAGGGAGTTTTCCCAGACAACTTTGTAACTCCGATTGCTGAGACAGACAAAGAGGTAAATTTACATTTATGCAGCTTTTGATGTTTACCTTGGGAGCTGTCATTTTCTGAAAAGGAAATTGAGCCACACAATCAAATCTACTTTCGGAAATCGTAAACATTTACTTTTAAGCTATTATTAGTTGAAGTGAAGTCTTCTTAAAAAATAATCTCTAATCAAAAGTTCTTATTTTTTTCCTCTATACAGACACTCACATCCAAAGGCTCCATTAAACCATCTTCTAAACAGGAACCAGAGGAGGTAGGCAATGCTTATCCTCTTGTCAGAAAATTAATTATTGGAGTACACTTCATATTAAGTGAAAAATCAAAACGACTAGTTTTGAGGTCAGGACAGACAATATCAAGGGACAGACAATATCAAGTTAAGATTTGACTTTTTGGATTTTACTCTTGAGGATCTGAGCTTGAAAGAAGTGTTTAAATTAATAACAGGCCCGTATCATCACCGCATATTTCACAAACACAGCTTCATTTTAGCTTTGGGGTTTTCAAGTTTACCCTGAGGGTGTGTGTTTAACCACATTTTGGCAAACTGTGGAACAACAGATCCTTTTTATTGTGAGAAGCAGAATATTTGTTCAAAGCACCAGCTAGCAGAACAAACAGAGGGTTTGTGTGGGCAAAAGTTGTGCTCTGCCACGTCCATTTTCCAGAGGAATTCTGTAAAGCCTCATACCCCTCCACTGAATGAGGTCATGGGCTAATATGCTCCCAGCATAAGTGTTTTTCTTTTTTCTTTT
This sequence comes from Labeo rohita, assembly GCF_022985175.1. Lineage (NCBI taxonomy): Eukaryota > Metazoa > Chordata > Actinopteri > Cypriniformes > Cyprinidae > Labeo > Labeo rohita. The sequence continues at coordinate 23,291,586 of NC_066888.1, forward strand.
TTTTTTTTTTTAACTCTTTTTATTCTCAACCTGATTGGTGAATGATTGTCTTTGTGCTGCTGCAGTGAGAATGTGATGAGCTGAAGCTCATGTGATGGCTTGTGGAGGTCAGGGAGCAGTTCATGAAAATGTGAAAGTGTTCATTCCTCGAACTGACTCCAAGGAGCCTATGATCAGTCCTTTATCCTATAAGCATTCTGTCAGATGATGAGACATTGATCTCAGCATTAGGAATGAAAGGGACAGAGGGCATTTACAGGAATGCAATTATAGTGCATTCGAATAAACAGTACCCAAGATGTGGTAGTACCACAATGTTGGGCATTTTAATCTATTACTATTTGTAATGCATTTATATGTGATTAGTATATTTGTTATTTTATGACAGTAGCAGCTGTCTGTATAACGTAATATGTAAATACATATTCCAGTGTTTAAACGCATCAGCTTCAGTGGTAAACTGAAGATTTTTTTTTTATTTTTACATTTGAACAAAAAGATCTGGTCTGCTGTTTGTCTATTTTTCTGTGTATGTCACAAGCGATTGAATATTAACCCCTTGGCCCTTGATTTTCAGGTATGTCTCTGATGTTGAGGGAGAGGAAATTGTTTTGGCTCTCTCTGGCCCCAAACAGATTTCTTCATAGATAGGGTTGGTTTGAGAAGGTCCCAGTATAATTTCTTCTAAATCGTGAACCGTTGAGGTTGCTTGAACTGTCTGTGACAGTAATTTAACCAAACTATGTGGCTATTCAGTGTAATTGCTGTAGTAAACAGCTGCATGTACACATTTATGCTGCATCTAGGTGTTCATTTACAAAGAAGTACCATTATAGAAATTTCTATAGAAATTTTTTCTTTTCTACATTTAATAAACATAAAGTAATGTATATAAATATAAAGTATAAAAACATTTTTCAGTTAAAATATTTTTTAATATATTTAAAAGTGCTATTTGTTTGACTTTTTTTTCCCCCTCCTGAACCATGAGACTTCCTTATTTTTAGTTAAACATAAATATGTTAACCAGCAGTGAGGGGAACAGGACTTTAAAAAGCTGTAGTTCCAAATTACTTGGCTTTTTTTAAACAACGTCTTGTTCATTTTTTTCCTGAATAGTTGGAGTGGCCATTTCTTTCCCTCCAGCCATATTTGGAATAGCCAGAAAACTATACTGACAAAGAAACATTGCCCATCCCTAGTACAAACTTTTATTGACAGGTTGTCTGCTGGTGTCTCTTTTTTTATTCTTATAAAACAGCAGATTTTCTTTTCCCCATGATGATATTCATAAACCTGCTCAAATTTGAATCCAGAAATAGTGGCATATGGTAAAACTGAACTTGTGAACTAAAACTTTAAATATAATGTCAGCATGAAATCAAAATTGACCCCGTTTATGTACTTAAAGGGATAGGTCAGCTAAAAATGAAAATTTCCCCATGATTTACTTATTCTAGGTGTATATGACTTTCTTCTTTCAGATGAGCACAATCAGAGTTATTATAAAAAATGTCCTGGCTCTTCTACACTTTATAATGAAAGTGAATGGCTGTTGAGATTTTTCCAATAAAGTGCATCCATCCATCATAAAAAGTACTCCACACAGCTCCCGGGGGTTAATAAAGGACTTCTGAATCAAAACGATGCATTTGTGCATTAAATATATCCATATTTAAAACTTTATAAACTGTAATCTCTAGCTTTCGCTAACTGTGGTACGCACGTTCACGAGAGAGTGGCGTTCCAGTGGCTTATGTCGTTATCCTCCTGCGTTTTTCCTTTAAAATCCTTGTTTTGAACTACAGCTGCAACGATTCCTCGATTATATTCAAGTATTTGATTTAAAAAAATCCTTCATTGCATTTTGCCCGTGTTGAGTAATCGGCAGAAGACCGGAAGTGGCGCACTCCACACACTAAAACGCATTCAAAAATCATAATAAAGCATAATGCTATTAAGAATTCACACATGCTACTATTTAATTAAATAAATATATGCCATGGAGGTTTAATATATGTGCTTTAATTATTAACATGCGTGTAGGTTACGTCCGTGCGTTTACACGTTTTGATGACCACATTCAAGAAATGACAGTGACTGTTGCTTTTCTATCGTAAAGAAATGGCCAAATATTAAAGATTAAGTGGACATTTGAATTAAATGTTGCTGAGTCGATATTAAACACGGATAATGTGCAATGAAGTGTAAAACAATCGTCAGGTCGTTGGTGCCCTCTGCAGGCATTTGTTGTAATACCTAACGTATATTAGCTCTATGGTTTACATTATTTAACAGTTTTGTTCAAAATGGTTTTGTTAAATCAATATGATTACTTGCCTCATTGCTATTATATATGTATTTTAAGTCATTTTAAAGGCTATTGTTCACTTAGGCTTAGGTTAATTTTTATTACTACAAAAAATTAATAATAATTACTTGATTAATTGTAAGAATAATTGACAGATAATCGTTAATGACATCCCTGTTTTGAACACATGCACTTGTGTTGTAGTGTGTAGTTATTTTAGATTAATTTTAGGCACCCGCTTGAACATTTTGCCTGGATATTTGTGGAAAATGGCCAGTTCTCATTAATTAAATTATGTATTTTTTTATTAATTTATTTTTTAAATGCCTTAGGGTGGTATGTTGATTAGGGGTTTAAATAATGAACTCGCTTTTTGTTCTTAAAGTGTGGCAGAACGCTTACACGATCATCTTAATCAGCATGCAGAATTGGTCATGCATAAGTTGTCATGCATAAGTGAATGAATGCTAAAATTCTGTACATGAAAGACCCACGTGCTACATGAAAGAAGTCATGCATGTACATGGTGTCCTCATCATAAATGATGCATATCTATGTAATTTGCAAATGTTTAAACTCTCTCTCCTGCTGTGATTATATGTGTTAAGTAAGGTGATTTATTCTGCTATTTATCACTGCAGCCCATTCATTGATATGTTGATATGTTGCAAGAGTCATCAAATCTTCCAGAGCCATCAAAAGGCGGCTGGGGGATTTCCAGCTTTAGCAATTTCATTTGTTTCAGTTTCTACTGATTTTGATTTGCTGAGCTTATCAGAAATTTCGTTATTCAGCCTCTAAGGGTTATGGGAACCTGAATTGCAAAGTTAAAGATCCTCCTTCTTGGCTTTTTTTCTGAATTAATGCATTTTTGGCGTTTACAAAGTATATTCAGCATAGCAATTTGAGAAAAAGGTTCATGTTATTTGTATTCTTATTTGTAGCAATAACCAAACATACATTGTATGGGTCAAAATTATCAATTTTTCTGTTATGCCAAAAATCATTCGGATATTAAGTAAAGATCATGTTCCATGAGGATATTTTGTACATTTACTACCGTAAATATATCAAAACTTTATTTTTGATTAATAATATGCATAGCTAAGAACTGCATTTGAACAACTTTAAAGGTGATTTTCTCAATATTTTGAGTTGTGTTTTTTTTTTTTTTTTGCACCCTCACATTCGAGATTTTAAATAGTTGCATCTCGGCCAAATATTGCCATACAATATATCAACCATACATCAATAGAAAGCTTATTTATTCAGCTTTCAGAAAATATGTGACCCTGGACCACAAAATCAGTCATAAGGGTACATTTTTCAAAATTGAGATTAATACACCTGAAAGCTGAAAAAAATAAGCTTTCCATTGAAAATATTCCAATATTTGGCCGAGATGCAACAATATCTGGAATCTGAGGGTGCAAAAAAATCTAAATATTGAGAAAATTACCTTTGAAGTTGTCCAAATGAAGTTCTTAGCAATGCATATTACTAATCAAAAATTGCTTTTTAGTAGGAAATTTACAAACTATCTTCATGGAATATGATCTTTACTTAATATCCTAATGATTTTTGGCATAAAATAAAAATCTATAATTTTGACCCATACAGTGTATTTTTGGCTATTGCTACAAATATACCCCAGCAACTTAAGACTGGGTTTGTGGTCCAGGGTCGCATATAAATCACAATTTCAAAAAATTGACCCTTATAATTTGCTTACTTTACCTAGTGCTGTCAAATGATTAATCGCGATTAATTGCAGCCAAAATAAAAGTTTTTATTTACATAATATATGTGTGTGTACTGTGTATATTTATTATGCATATATAAATACACACACGTACAGTATATATTTTGAAAATATTTACATATTTGCATGTAAATATTTGTATTCGTATAATTAATATTATATATAAATATATTTAATGTATAAACAGCATATTTTTCTTAAATACATCCATGCATGTGTGTGCATTTATATATACATATTAAATATACACAGCACACACACATATGTAAACAAAAACTTATTTTGGATCCGATTAATCGTTTGACAGCACTAAAATAATGCACATTGTTAAAGACCTTTACTTTGTCAATATATCATTTGTTTCCAGTTTTACCAGACCTAAGTTATTTATTTCCAGGTTTAAGTTAGATTTTAAATCACAGATTTGTTTTTTTTTTGTTGTTGTTGTTGTTTCTCCACAGAAGCCAAAGAAGCCCCCACCACCATCCAAAACCACAGGTATATCACATCTTTAACATGCTACTTAACAACTCACTGACTGCATGAATTTGATTACATTACTCTTCTCTTTTCAATTTAAGCTGCTGTGAGACCACTGAGGTATAAAAGCACTTGAAGTGTCAGCATACGTGTTCTGGTTGCTGAGTTTATGCTCAACGACTCAAGTATTTGATAAAAGCCGCAAAAGCCCTGTGATCGATTTAAAGGAACAGTTCACCCAAAAAAGGAAAATTGTCATCATTTACTCAGTCAAGTTGTTCCAAACCTTGTTTCTTCCGTTGAACACAGAAGAGACAGTTGCTGGTCCCCAAACTATGAAAGTCAATTTGTGACTGGCAGTTGTTTGGTTACCAACACTGACACAGTTTCTGTATTTGGGTGAACTGTGCCTTTAAAGCTCATTGTCATCAAACATCTTTCGCTTGTGTTTGCCTGCCAGCCACCTTCAAAATTCAAAACATGTTTGATTAGTAGCTACAGGCACCTGACATGATTTGATGGCCCTTGCTAGTGGTACTCGAAGGGAACATACCAATATGTCTGCGTCAGTGTGCGAGTAGATAATAACTGGTGCAAAATGGCATATTGATTTGAGCTGCTTCCCCTGTGGTTTTCAGAGAAGCATGCAGGTGTATGCTGAGAAGATTAGAGGTGATGCCAGCTAATTTGGCATATTCAATTATTACATTGAACACGGAGACCATGTGTGCCCACACGTTCATGACGGCGCATTGAAAATCATTTGCACACCTCTTGCTTAGTTCTTGATTTATTTTTAGCTCAACTTAACGATAGCGAGGATAGATTTTCACTATTTTGTAGTCGCTTATGTTTTAGGGGGAATTTCTTTACTTTGACTTTATTTTCATTGATCGCATAATTGTTTTTTAATGTGTTATATTTACCAGAGTGATATATGTTAATATTTAATTTATTTTTTATGTTTATTTTTATTTATTTAATATTTAATATAACTGCATCATTTAATTGCATTATTTAAAAATAAATGACAATAATTAATTTATTAATTAATAATTTAATTTTGATTTAATTTTATATTTAATAATACATTATTTAATTGATAGTATTTAATACATTTTTATTTTTATTTTTTATTTAATAAAACTGCATCATTTAATTACATTATTTAAAAATAAATTACAATAATTTAATTTTATTTTAACTTTTTAATATTTTTTTATTTAATATTTAATAAAATTGCCTCATTTAATTGCAGCATTTAAAAAGAAGTATTATTATTAATATTCATATTTTATAATAATATTTTATTTTGATTTAATTTACAATGTTTAATTAAATTTTTAGATTTATTTTATTTATTTTAATATTTAATACAATTGCATTATTTAAAAAGAAATTACAATAATTTGATTTCATTTTAACTCAATTAAGTTTTTTTTATTTATTTAATATTTAATAAAATTACATCATTTATTATTGCATTATTTAAGAAGAAATTACTATACTTTCATTTGATTTCATTTGAACTTTAATTAAATGTATTTATGTAATCTTCAATAAAATTGCATAATTTAATTGCATTATTTAAAAAGAAATTAAAATAATTAGATTTGATTTCATTGAAACTTTTTAATTACATTTTTATTTTTATATTTTATGTTTATTTATTTGATATTTAATACAATTGCATCATTTAATTGCATTGTTTAAAAATAAATTTTATTAATTTGATTTGATTTAATTTAACTATTTTATTTTATTTTATTGTTTATATATATATATATATATATATATATATATATATATATATAGCTATAATATATACAGCTATAATAATACTCCATGCAGCTATAAATTCATAAAACCAATTGCTGGAAAACCAAAGTTTTTTAAACCAGCTATGTAACTTTATTTTATCACATTTACATTTAATGTGATACATGAACGTCACTGAAATATTAAGGTTTGTAAGATATTTAATATTATGTTCATGTTCAAATGGAGTAATAATTAGTACATAGTAAATTGGATAGGAGTCCAGTTGATCAAAACTGGAAAATATCAGATGTTAAAGTTAAGACTGAGTAGTTTAGAGTGGCAGGGACAAAATCATGTGATCTGGCAGTGCAGATGTAGAGTCAGATAATGTAGCTGAAATGGTTGTCAGTCCCTCACAGCTTTTGTCTGCAAAACATGCAAACAAAAAAGCGGATGTTGTTACGCATCAAAGGGCACCACATCATCCCAACTGCTTTAAAGACGGCTTGCATAGAGGGTTGCAAAGATTTGGTCTGTCTCTCCAACCCACACAGGAAATGCAAGTCATTGACTGTATGTTTCCTATTCTCTTCAAGCGTCTATCTAAGAAGTCACATTGTTCTTTTATCTGCTGTGTCTAGAGCTTTTCTTTAGTGTAGTACCTAAAAAAATCATATTTACTCAATCAATATGCTTCGTTTCTCAGTCTTGAAACCAGAGGCCCCCAGTGTGGACAAGAAGCAACCGCAGTCACGACCTGAAGATAAAGGTAAGAGAGGGTTCTCTTCCCAGTTGTTGTTATACCACAAACTCTACTTGCCGACTGTGGTGAAACGCAATGTCTTGAAGAATGAAAAAGAAGAAAGTTCTGTGTACAAATGTAGTTCTTCATTGGTTGAAATGAAATGACTAATATCTGTTAATATCTGAAATGACTAATTAAGACAGGGTCCAGGTTTACCATCTTTTTTTTTTATTATTAATTCACTTGCTAAGCGCTTTTTAAGAGACTTTTTAAAGGAAAATCTTTCTTGCTTATTTACACATGGTTTCAATCAGGAACTGTAGCAATGCTGTCATTTCACTTTTACACCTAATCTTCACAACAGATAAGCACTGCGTCACAATGCAACTAGATTGCTGAAGCCATAAGCTTTGAGCACAGCTAGAACCTCACAATGCAGACATCTTTGATAATTTTGATAATTGATTAATTATAGATTAACTAATTGGATTCTGTTAGAAGTTTGTATTATTATTATCATTTTACACACTACCGTTCAAAAGTTTGGGTCAGTATGATTTTTTTTTTTTTTTTTTTTTTTTTTTTTTTTTAAATGAATAATTTATTAATTTTTTTATTTATTCAATAGTTATTTTTAAAATAATTTTGTTTAGCAAGAATGTATTTAACTGACCTCAAGTGACCATAAAGACATTTATGTTAAAAAAAAAAATTCAAAGAAAAGCTAAAAGATTTTTTTAAAAATCTTTAAAAATGTATCATAGCTTGCACAAAAAAAATTGTTTTCAACATTGATAATAATGATTAAAAAAAAACACCAAATTGATTTATTACAATGATTTCTAAAGGATGATGTAACACTTAAGACAGAAGTAATGACTGATAAAATTTCAGCTTTACCATCAGAGAAATAAATATTATATTTTAAAATTATTAAAATAGAAAACAGCGATTTTAAATTGTAATTATATTTCAAAAAATTAGTTTTCACTGTATTTTTAAGCAAATATATGCAGTCTTGGTGAGAATAAGAGACTTCTTTCAAAAACGTTAAAAATCTTACTGACATAAACCTTTAAACGGCACCGTAATAATGTTACACAGTTTTATAATAAAGGTTGTACGCACAAAATGCCGTTTAACTTTTACTTCAGCTAGTCTTGACAGTTTTAAATAGCAGTTGATCTGCATAGTCTGGGCCCTGTTGTCAATTTTCAAAATTAATATTTTCATATTGTTTCTTACATATATAAGCAAAATGCACTTGAAATAAATATATATGAATTTTGTAAAATCAAGAATTTATGAATTGGAATTAAATTGAGGCAGGAAGTGTATATCAATACAAAGCTGTATTTACGACCCTGGACCACAAACAAGTCATAAGAGATTCATGCGTAATCCGAAAGCTGAATAAATAAGCTTTATTTAAAAAAAAAAAATCACCTTAAAGTTGTCCAAATGAAGTTCTTAGCAATGCATATTACTAATCAAAAATTAAATTTTGATATGTTTACAGTAGGAAATTTACAAAGTATCTTCATGGAACATGATCTTAACTTAATATCCTAATGATTTTTGGCATAAAAGAAAAATCGATTTTTTTTTTTTTTAACCCATATAATGTATTTTTGGCTGTTGCTACAAATATAGCCGTGCTACTTATGACTGGTTTTGTTAATATAACTAAGTGCAAATGATGGTCATTAGGTCATCTGGTGTGTGTACTCTGAATGTTAATGAAGTGATTTATATAATGTTGTACTTTGTAGGAAAAATGTCATACACTCTGACCAACAGTGTCTAGCAGTATCTGCTGTTGTGTTTGCATCAAAGACTTCCTGCCAATTATTTTCTCGTATGAATGTATCTCTACCGGAACGTATATCTGATCATCTCTGTGGTGTATAAAAGCAGGACTTCATGTTTTTCAAGTAGAAGCCTCTCTTATTTAGAGCAAGTGTCAGAAAGTAAACACAGGACTTGTGATGTGAATGTCAAAAAGAGTGATTTATGTGACCTAAAAGATTGAATTAGGAAGATAGAAGCAGATCGATGTGGTTCAAACATCCTGCCAAAATCTTTCCTGACCTACTTTGAGACGCCGTTGTGTACGCTCGTGAAAGTTTCTGATGTCATTTAAACCAGTTATTAAATTATGCATTACTGCTTCCATTCTCATGACTTTCAACTGATTTCTGAGATTGGAATCTATAGAGAGATAATTAGCATGTTTCAAATCATTGATAGTTATATGAATTTCTATAATCAGTGACAATGTTGGCAGGAAGTCGTGTGTTTTGCTTTGTCTGGGTAGACATTTTTATCTCAACATATATATTTGTGTCCTTTGTTTATTTGAAGTTGTCAAGCCCTTGCCTGAGAAACCCGCCAAACCTGCTGGCCCCATCGTGCCCCCGAAAAAACCTGTGCCTCCAAGCAAGGGACTGCTGCGTCCTTCCATCCACACAAAACGACCTGACTTGCCTCTCGCTCCATCACCAGCCCCCAAGCAAGTGTATGTGTCAAAAGCTTTATCTTAATACATTTTTAGATTTTAAAGCACAATAAATAGCACACTTAAATATTTGGTGTTAAATTCAGTATTTCATATTCATAGTATTAATTATTATTAATAATTATTAATCTTGGTTAATGGCAATTTCAACATTTACTAATGCATTATTAAAATTGAAAGTTAACATTAGTTAATGCACTGTGAATTAACCTGAACTAAAAATGAATGACTGTATTTTCATTAACTGACATTAACAGAGTAATTAATACTGCAAAAAATTGTATTGTTTGGTGTTTATTCATGTTAGTTAATACAAATGGCGATTAGCAATATACAGTTGAGGTCAAAAGTTTACATACACCTTGCAGAATCTGCAAAAATGTTCATTATTTTACCAAAATAAGAGGGATCACACAAAATGCATGTTATTTTTTTTTAGTACTGACCTGAACAAGATATTTCACCTAAAAGATGTTTAGTCCACAAGAGAAAATAGTAGTTGAATTTATAAAAGTTACCCTGTTCAAAAGTTTACATGCACTTAATTCTTAATACTGTGTTATTACCTGTATGATCCACAGTTGTGTTTTTTAGTGATAGATGTTCATGAGTTTCTTGTTTGTCCTGAACAGTTCAACTGTCCGATGTTTTTCAGAAAAATCCTTCAGGTCCCACAAATTCTTTGTTTGTTTGTTTGTTTTCAGCATTTTTATGTATTTGAACCCTTTCCAACAATGACCGTATGATTTTGAGATCCATCTTTTCACAATGAGGACAACTGAGGAACTCGTATGCAACTATTACAGAAGTTTCAAATGCTCACTGTTGAGGGGGTGAAAACTTTTTGAATTTGAAGATCAGGGTAAATTTAATTTTTGTCTTCTGTAGCTTCTGGGCAGGCCAGTACTAAATGAAAAAAAATCGATATTTAGTTAGAATAAGAAAAATGTTCACATCTTCCTTCTGTTCAAAAGTTTTCACCGCTGGCTCTTAATGCAAATTAAAATTTACCCTGGCTCTTAATGCATCATGTTTCCTCCTTATGCATCAGTGAGCATTTGAACCATCTGTCATAGTTGCATATGATTTTTCTGAAGAACAGTGTGCAGTTTAACCGTTCAGGACAAACAAGGGACTCATGAACAGCTATCACTAAACAACCAACCAAAAAAAACAGCTGTGGATCATTTAGGTAACACCACAGTATTAAGAATCAAGTGTATGTAAACATTTGAATTATCATGTTTATAAATGTACATATTTTATTATAGTTTTATTAAATCAGATAGAGTATCATTAATAATTAATTGTATTTATAATTCATTATTATTAATTATATTTATAAATGTATTTTAAATGTATGCATACATTTATATTTGACAGTCAGTGCTTCCTAGTGTATCAATGTATTGCTTTTTTATGTTACACTCAGCTTGTTGCAATACCTTATTAGATAAATACTTTTTTTTTTTTTCAGCAAGATATACAGAATATGTGATACCTTTCATTTTTAATGAAAGATAGGTTTCTTATTAGTATTCTTATTACTGTCTAGAGCAGTGTGACAGTGGACGTTGCAGGCAATTGTTTTCTTCATTAACCTTTCTTAATAAATCCCACAGGCAAAATGGAGAAATTCCCATTATACGAACAAAACCAGAGAGCGAACCTGTACCCATCAAGCCAAAAAACGTTGTGGACAGCGGTGAGAAGAATTCAGAAACGGGTGAGTTGTTCTTAGCTGATTTTAATTTGATTTGACCATCATGTGGCAACAAAACCATAACAAAGTAGTTTGGAATTGTTTAGCAAAAAAACAAATAGGCCCTGATCACACTACTTACACATGCAACAACAAAACACGTAAGAAAGGGTAGCAATTATTTTGCTATTTTAACTCTGAGCTGCAACCCACCAGTTGAGAGCAACCAGCATAGAGGCCATAATGTCAGTGTTTGAAATGGTTTTGGTTGATGTACACTCTTAAAAGTAAACGTTTCAAAAGGATGTTTTTGCAGTGATGCCATAGAAGAACCATTTTTGGTTCCCCAAAGAGCCTTTCAGTGAACAGTTCCTAAAAGAACCATTTTGAAGAACATTTTTTAACTATAAAGAACCTTTTCTGCATTTCAAAGGTTCCATGGATGTTCAAGGTCCTTCAGAGAACCATTGATGCCAATAACGAACCTTTATTTTTAAGAGTGTATGCTCAGTTTTTTCATCTCTATATGGTTTTTCCTGTGGTTTGCGTGTAGCAGAGCTCTTTTTATGGATTAGCACCATGGATCCCTTGCTGGGAGCAGGATTACTCTTCCTGCACAGAGGGTGGCGGTCCAGATCTGTTGAGCAGACTAAAAATGTTAAAATTACCTGTAAAGGATAAAGGAAGAGACTGGTCAATTATTTCTGTTCAGGTGCCTCAGGATTTTAAAGGATCACTGTAGAAGTCATTAGTTTTCTGAAGGTTTCTTTAAATAAAACATTAATTGAAAAGTGCAAATTACTTAAAGGGGTCATCGGATGTCCATTTTCCACAAGTTGATATGATTCTTTAGGCTCTTAATGAATAGTCTATAATGTACTTTGGTTAAAAATTCTCAATGGTAGTGTAAAACAACACCCTTTTTACCTTGTCAAAATGAGCTCTGCAAAAATCATCTCATTCTAAGGGGTTGTTCCTTTAAATGCAGATGAGCTCTGCTCACCCCGCCCCTCTCTTCTCTTTGTGGAGTGACGAGCCTGTTTACTTTAGCCACATTTAGCCGCTAAACTTGCTAACTACCACGTTATAAGGAAAGGCGATCGCAAAGATTCATAAAAAAAACCCTTATATGCACTTCTGCTGTAAGTGAAGCTGGATCACGAATGATTCACGCAAACATAGATGGATATATGTAGATCGGGAGCCACATTCCCTTCATAAACAAACGTAACCCACTGCATCTTCAGTGGCTCAGATGTCGGGAGTAAATGACGACCACTACATTCATTATTACATCCAGCAACACAACACCTCAATCGCTCAATTCTTGTGTAACTTACATCCCTGCTCTGGCATCAAAACATGGAGGTTGGACTGTTACAACTGATCTGAGGTAAGACGCTCATGTCAACATCAACTATTGTGAGAGCGGCCTCTGTCAGTGTGACGCCACAACGACAGGCATCTGAGAATGTCTCAATTTGAAAAAGGAGACATTATTTTTACAGATTAATTAAAAACCACTGCATGGATTTTTATCATTATAGGGTAGATTTGTACATACACTGCCAACCCACATTAATTTTCAAACAACATGTAAAAGTGAACTTAGCATCCGATGACCTCTTTAACTTCAATGAGTTTCATAGTAATATTAATCCGAGAAATGACTTTTTGACTGAAGATGTCAGCTACTTCATACAATACATTTGTGTATTTGTTTGATGAAAATGTATCAATCTTGTGCATATTTTAGACGTTGGTTTAAATTGCTTGATAGATAAATTAGTGCAACTAATCAATTAGCTTATTCTGATAATTTTCAGTTAGGTCTACCTGTTTGTATTAAATTAGTTCTTATGCATGAATACTGTGATAAAGATAGATGAAATTATGTTTAAATTCAATGGCACTTACATTTTGCTTGGAAAATGTGTCAAATGTGTAGGTAATTGATGAAATGGAAACAATGCAAAACACCATTTCTTCAAAAAGAATGTATGACATTTGAGTAGATTCTCTATTTGTGGATAAAAAAAACACTGGGATGTTGCTTCAGTCTGAAAGGTTGACAAAAGTAGCACCAAAGCTGCTATAATCACATCATCTCGAAAGGTCGTGAGCGTGTCACTGCTGCAGGGGTCTGGATTCTTTTAGACACCATTGGAAGAATAAAATCGTCAACGTTTGTTTTTGCCACTACTGGATACAGGAAGTGAAAAGAGACATTTGACACTTCATGGAAATTTTTTGTACATAGTTATGCTTTTTATAGTATTTACAAGAGCATGTGGTTCTTGTTTTTTGAGATATCATTCAGAAGGTGACTAATGGGATAAAATTGTTAGGTAGGTAGTGGTGGGCATATTAAAATCCAGATTTTTAGTAGCAGATTTTAAGATCTCAAACTGACAGCCATACCAAGATGATTGCTTGGAAAGTTTTCCAAGTTTTTCATGAAGTTCTGACTTTATATAACTATCATCACTCAATCATGAATTGTAATTTCCTGCTCTGCTGGGTTTTGATGTAGACAAACTTATTTTATTACTTCATGTGACTTTTAAATTGGCTCTTGTAACTCCAAATTTTTTTTTTTGGCTCATATATGACTTATATACTGAATTATGATTAAGCTGAGATGGTTCATGTTTGACTGTGTGACTGAAGGCTGTTCTTATGTTTGAACTATTCCTGTAGTTAATCTCATGAGTTTTGACGATGTCTCCTCTACCTCTGAGAAGTTATCCCACCCTACCGCGCAGCGACCAAAGATGCCTGGTAAAAGACTGCCTGCTCACAGAGGCCACTCAGTGAGTATAAGGCACACTTATTCTTAGTTGCCTTGGGCTCTGATCTCTCAGTTGAATGCTAAAAGACCAATTAAAACAGTCATAGATAATAACATTAAAAAAAAATGTACGTAGGACTTTTAAAATTAAAATAACGTTTTATTAAAACATTAAGTTATCACATTCATTAAGTGCCTTCCTTCCACTTGGAGATAAAAATGTTATTTTATAAGAAAAGTAATTAAATACTTTTACCTAGAAGGAAAAAAAACATAAAATTGAATAAAAATGATACTATATTAATAAGAAAACATTAGGTGACATTCTCTATATCAAACCAATCAGCTTCCATAACTGTTTCATTAATTTTGGTGCTAAGCATTGACATTTATTTTAATAGGTAATTTTATAACAGATTTATAACATCCATTTTGATTGAGAAAGAAAATGCTGTTCTTATGTGAAGGGTGGTGTAATGGAGCTATCAGGCGGTGTTTTTGTCTGGGTCAGAAAATTGACACCTTAGATGGGATGTGTGTCAAGTACAGCGCTATTTGCGCTTTTCTCTTCCCATGATTTTATATAACATGCTTTGTAACCTCTTTCAGCCAAGCAAGGAGACTGGTGAGAAAGCTGAGAAAATTGAGAAATTGGATGAAGTTGACTTTACACCTTCCACACAGAATTCGTTTAAGGTACCTTAAACATATACTACACAATTCACACAAAAAGATGCTGTGATGTATATACAAGTTTAGAATGACATGAGGGCAGGTGATGATAAAATGTACATTTCTGGGTAAACGATCCACCTTATTTTTCAACACGGAACTAAGCCTTTGGACGAGACTTCCGGTTCGTTAGCCGCTATAGGGAAGCAACGAGAAGAATAACAACGTGGAGTAAACGGTAAAACGGTTTGCACTACAAACCAGTGTGCTCATAATTTAGATAATACATTAATATGGTAAGACATACCAGTTTTTTTAATATAAAGCAGAAAAATGAGCTGTTTTGTACAGCTAAAAATAGCTGCACGCGGAGGGGACTGGAAACCACGCCCATAAAATTAACAAATGGCTGTGCCTGCTTTTACAGGAAAAATAAGGTAGATACCTTTAAGGCAAGAATTTTGTGTGCCTTTCTGCAATATCTGAATCAAGTAGTTAAATAGCTAACTGAAAGGATATCTTAAAAGGTTCAGTTCCCTAAGATGCCTGTCTGATTAGCTGTGGCTCCTTAAAAATACATCCCATGAAATTATGTTCTCAAGGGTTTGTGAGATAAATAGCATCTCTGATATGATCTGGACTGAATGTCTGGTTCATTTTTTTTTTAAACAAGGCTTCAGACTGAGGGCTTGTTTTAGTATGTAGTGTTCTTTACGTCAAGCTTATGTGAAAACACACTGTCTGTTTCAAGTGGTTTTCATATTTGGACTAGCACAAGGTCACTCTTTCAGAAATAAAGAGAAGAAAGGAATTGATTGTGCACACTTGATTTTACAGTTGTGCAGTTTTTGGATTAAATGTGTTTGATTTGGACAAAAAAAGTAATATCAGTTTCTTTTTTATGAGAAATAATGTGGTTGTAGATTGATTGGATGAGTTTTTTTTTATATTTTTTATTGCTGCTTAAAAAAGCTCAAATGAATCTTGTTTAATGCAGCAGCTTTCATGTTCAGCAGGGTGTGAAAAATTACATACAGGAAAGCAATTTTCTTAGTGTTTTAACTAGTGATACACTAAAATGAATTACATTTTCTTATATAAAAAATAAAAGCTTTAAATTAGCAGGATACTTACTTTTTAGATATATATTGATTAATCAAATGTAATCAACACTAAATATAATATTAAATAATGTTACAATGTTTCAACTGTAATTGGTGAAACGATAAACATTTAAATAGATGGCAATAATATAGTTTACTGTATTAACAATATAATATACATTACAGGGAATCAAGGAGTTGAGATAGACCATGCATTTGCATGCAAATTATAAAAAGTATTTTTGACAGTTGATTTTAATTGGGATTGGTTTCCAGTCTACTTTTCACAAAAAAAACTAAAAAATTAACCAAAACAAAAAAATTAACTTAATATTGTTTTTTTTTTTTAATTCTATAAATTATTCTAAATATATATAAATTATATCTAAATATTAATATTATATCTAACAATTAGTAATATTTTTTTATGATTAGTGGAAACTATGCAGTGTAATAA
Organism: Labeo rohita; assembly: GCF_022985175.1. Classification (NCBI taxonomy): domain Eukaryota; kingdom Metazoa; phylum Chordata; class Actinopteri; order Cypriniformes; family Cyprinidae; genus Labeo; species Labeo rohita. The sequence goes on from NC_066888.1 coordinate 23,307,888, forward strand.
TTAATGTATTGATGCATTACTTTATTCACTTTAAATATTGTCATGCAAATCGAAATGTACACTGTCAACGTACACAATATTATTGCAATTTAAAATAAATTTTTCAATTTGAATATACTTTAAAATATTTTTTTCTGTGATGTAAAATGGTTTTCATCAACTATTACTACAGTCTTCATCGTCACACGATCCTTTAGAAATCATTCTAATATGCTGATTTATTATTAGAATTATCTACGTAGGCAACAGTTGTGCTGCTTAATATTTTTTTGGAACGTGTATTTTTTCTTTTTAGGATTTTTGATAAATAAAAAGTTAAAGAACAGCATTTATTCAAAATAGAAATCTTTTCTGTCAATATAAGTTCACTTTTTATCAGTTTAACACATCCTTGCTTAATAAAAGTATTCATTTCTTTCATACAAAGAAAGAACAAATGGTAGTTTATATGGAACAGTAGTGTATATTGTAACAAAGTGAATCACACTTTGGACAATTCAACCCAGACCACCTCCTGAGTTTTGTGTGACCTTTTTTTGTGGTTTATTAATATCTCTCATTTTTAGCTTGAGGAATGTTTAATTTCATTACATTTGAATGGAGTTATTAACGTTCCTTCTAAGTAATTATAAACATGACGTCAACCTCTCAGCTGGAAACACCTCAGAGATTGGTTCAAGGTCATTCTTGTACATCACAAAACTAGAAATATGTATGTAACTTTATAAGTTAATGGTATTTCCATACCCTAACAGCTGTATTGTTTGCTGAACACATGGAATTTGCGGTTTCGTGCTATTGACACACTGTGTTCTGTTTTTCTTGCAGACGTCTGTCTCATCACCCTTGCCATCTCCGGCACCCAAAACAGTTTTGGCAACCCATATAATCCCTGAGCCCAAACCAAAACCTGACAAGGAGGAGGACAAAGGATCTGAACTGGAGGAACTGAAGGCTCAGATAAAGGAGCTAGTGCTGTCTGTAGAGTTACTGAAGACGCAACAGTCGTAAGTGATCGTTTTGTTTCATGCTGCTTGTTTTCTGGTATTCTGTATGGGGCGAGTTATGTCTGTAAAATATAATGCACAAAAGCTGTTTATTCACTTTTGAAGTTTCATCTCGTAAATAAAATACTTAGAAAACCTTGATTTTTGCAGTTCTGTAAAATCTTTTATAACTTCGCAGGAGAGAGCTCAGTGAACTCCGAAAAGAGCTAGATGATGAACGACTCAAACGAGTGGCCCTGCAGGTAAATCGATCTTTAAATCAGAATTTCTCTTTACAGCTTGTCAGAGTCTGTTAGTTTGATGTAAACGGATGTCAGAGTGCTGTTCCTGAGGACAGTGAAATGCAGGCAGGATGCCTTGGGTTTGCTTCCACACTCAGCAGGGTGAACACAAGGGGTCTGACTTGGCTCCGAGTCTCCCGCTGAGTGTTTCTCGCACTTACTGAACATAAAAACTAACAATACCTAAAGTCTACCTCTGCTAGCCACTAAGTTATATGGCATCACACAAGGCCAGGGCATCAGTTGTGGTAATTGAGGTAATCTAAAATGTTATAGATATAACGATTTTAAAAGGGACATCGGATGCAGTGTGTGGACACAACCACCTTACAATGCTGAAAATCCATTCACTCCTTTTTTTTAATTCCCAAAAACCTAAACAGTCTCAATTATCAAGCCGTTTTGATTTTCTGAGCAGTATGATGTCATGTTGCTTAGGCTCCACCCACAACTGCTGACAGACTCTCCAGACTCTCCAGCTACGTCTCATTTGGAAGGCTGCATCCTCTGGAGGTCGCATTTGAAGGCTGCACACGTCATTAAGGATGTTTTATTTAAGAAAAGTAATCATAATAAAATTGACCGTTAATCCTTATAAGGTGTAAAATACTATAATTTCTTTTTTACGTTGCAATTTAACAGTTAGTTTTATTAAATGAGACCTCCCCGATGATGTGTGCAGCCTTCCAAATGAGACGCAGTTTCCATCTCCGTTTTTGAATTCACCAAAGAACACAAATTACTTGGTTTATAGCCAGATGAAACAGCGCTGACAAACAGGAGAGATGTTGTGCGCAATGATACAGTTAGAAGGCTTTTTAATCTACAAATCGCCATCATTTACCATAGATTTACAGTAGTAGCACTAACTGTACGATGGTATTGTGTCAGAAATGTGGCTATTCATGTCAGATTTTATTATCTTATTCATGTAGAAATGTATTAAATGTATTGAAGGAGGAGTAATGGAATGTAATTACAGTATTTTTGTGATTAAGCTATAGCGTTTTTGCATTTATATACTAAATGTATTTAAACTACTGTTTTTCATACAAATACATACAAACCATATTACATTTTTACCATGGTATTGGGGTGCTATATTTATGGTTTTAACTATCATGATCTAAATGTATGCTACTATTAAAGACCAATGGTTAATTAAAAAAAAAAAAAAAAACACCATATAAAAATGAGGTTTCTATAATTTTTACCCATATTACTGATTTTGATAATGAACATAAATCTAAATCTGCATCCTAACTCAAGCTACTATCAAATGTGTATTTCTAAGAGACGAAAAATGTATTAGTATATTATAATTATTAATATTATGAGGCAACACAGACTTGTTTCTTGATTTGAAACAGTATTACTCATAACAACATGTAGAACTAAGAAATTTGTTATTATTATTATTTTTAATTTATTTTGTTAAAAAAAAATGACTGGAAAAGTGTAAAGAGTTCAAAATGTTTGTCATGTTCTGACCATAAAGAATAAGTTTAAAACCACAATTAACCATCTGGTTTTTACAGATTTCACCTTGGAGTGAAAATCAGCCCTTAAACTTGAAAGAAAAATAAACTTGACATTTATTATGATAATTATCGGTATCGACTGATATGAAAAACATTTAGCACTTTAAATGTTTTTGTCCATATCGCCCGGCCGTACAAGTAGTCCACACAAATCCAATCAGTCAGCTAACTTCTTGTTAAGCTAAAAGCTTAAATACAGTCCTCTAGTCTCTTGCAGTCCTCTATCCATAATATTGCTTTCTCCAGTTGATTAGGTTGTCTTGTCTTAATCAGGAGCGAGATATGCACAGATCAAGCAAACAGGTTTAAAGTGCAAACAAAAGTTTACCATGTTAAGGAAAATTGTATGTGCTTATTTTCAGATGGAGATAGAAAAACTGAAGAAGTTTGTACAATCAACATGAAATAAAATCTGGCATCCTAAACTGGACTGATGGCTCGGCTGTCGCGTCACGAGTGGAAAGCGACCTCCAGATGGAGGGACGGATATCGTTCACATCATCTTTACACTCACTGACTTGCTCCACAAATTGTAAGATTCAAATATTTGCACATGATGAGGTTTTTCTAGGTTTAGAAAAGTGTAATTATGACAGATGTATATGTTTGTTTTTCTCTCTTTTTTTTTTTTTGCCAACAAAAATGATTGAGGCCTTACCTTACTACTGTGCTGGATATGCAGTCTGTGCACTTATTGAGAAGTGCAGTGGATTATGCATTCAATACTACTGAGTCTGTATAAATGTTGGGGGATAATGCTGTTTCCTTGTTTTTTTTTATGACATGGGTTAGTTTTTAAAAAAAGCTATTATGATCTCAGCAATATTCTGTCTATATTAGCCTCTTTAGATGATTATCAAATGTATGGCATACTCTTGTTTCCATAGTGATGATGTATTCTGTTTGTTTGTTTCAAAAGGGAGAACATTTCTTTTTTTGTTGTTGTTTTTCTCTAACATTCCTATCCAGGGTAACACTATTGTGCCTGTTAAGATTTTTACAAGTGTTAATACTGGGAGCTCTCATACTATATAAATATATATATATATATAAATATATATGTGTATACTTAGATCTACAGCATGATATATTTTTATGGTCTATCGATTGTGACATCATAAAGAAAATGTACTGGGTTTGTGTATCCGTGTTTGGTTTAACATTCACACTTCCCTAGAAAAAAAAACTGGCTTTGACAAGCAGTGCCATTTCACCGTACGAGTGGCAAGAAATCCATTTCGCAATTTAAGCTGCGAAGAGTGTCGGTGGTGTTATTCCACTGTTCCGCCCCCTGAAAAACGCTGAAATTGGGAAGATACGTTCAGCTTTTCTGCAGATATCTTTCAGAAAGTGCTGCTCTGCATGACTGGTTGGCTAGTTGAAATATCGAACACCATGAAATACAGATGTTGGACTGGTGGCTGGTACAGATGGAAGTATTTTTGTCACCACTCAAAATGGTAGCAATACTCTGCCTTTTAACATCAACCAGAAATGATGTATCAGCATCGGCTCTGCTGTAGAAGTACCGCTGACCAAATGGATCTTTTATCAATTGGTTCTGATCCTTGAAACATGCAGTAAATGAAACACTCTTAGTGCACTGAAGTGTGCCCTTTCCTCAGGCCTCTTAACCCTTAAGCTGAAAATACTTTTTTAAAAGCATTCGTGACCAGGGATTGTTTGTTTGTGTCTGTGTGTGAGAGTGGAGTTGCTGATGTAGTAGGATGACAGGTTGATCCCTAAAGCAATAAACAGTCACATCCTTTTGGTTTCTATTCTTTAATATCAGATGAATATGTTCATGTTCTGTTGAAGCAACTTTAAAGGATCTCTCATGAAAGTACATGGACAATTACTCATCTCTGTTGTCTGAAATTGGGTAGAAGACATTCCATTTTATTATTTTATTGTCTTAAGATCTTCGTGCACATTCAGCGTCTATCAAAATGATCTTGTTTACATGATTACAAACTGAATTGCATGAGCTGAGATTTTTTTCCAAACTAAATAAATATCATGTTTATTTACAGAAATCCTTTTTTGTCTCTGCAGTTTATGAATTATCATAGTTTTCTTCTTCTTGAAGTTGGTACAATTTTTTTTCGAATGTTTTTGAAAGAAGTCTCCTATGCTCAGACTGTATTTATTTGTTAAAGAATGCAGTAAAATCAGTAATATTGTAAAATTGTATTATATTTTAAAATAACTGTTGTCTATATATACCACCATTTAAAAGTTTTTGAACAGTAAGATGTGTAATAATTTTCAAAGAAGTCTCTTCTGCTCACCATGTCATTTATTTGATCCAAAATACAGAAAAAGCAGTAATATTGTGAAGTATTTTACTGTAACTGCTTTCTATTTAAATATATTTTAAAATGTAATTCATTCCTGTGATCAAAGCTGAATTTTCAGCATCATTACTCCAGTCTTCAGTGTCACATGATCCTTCAGAAATCATTCTAATATGCTGATTTGCTGTTAAAAAAAAACAATAATTATTATTATTATTATTATTATTATCAATATTTAAAACAGTTGAGTATGTTTTTTTCAGGATTCTTTGATGAATAGAAAGATCCAAATATCAGCATTTATCTGAAATTAAAAGCTTATAAACACTATACCATTCAAAAGCTTGGAGTCAGTATAATTTTTATTTAGTTGTTTATTGGAATGAAACGATAGAAAATAATACTTATTTAGGAAGGATGCTTTCAATTGATCAAAAGTGATAATAAACATAATGTTACAAAAGTTTTCTATTTCAGGTAAATGCTGTTCTTCTGAACTTTCTTTTTAAAAAGAAACCTGAAAAAAAATTACTCAGCTGTTTTCAACATAATAATAATATATTTTTTTGAGCAGAAAATCATAATATTAGAATGATTTCTGAAGGATCATGTGACTAGAGTAATGATGCTAAAAATTCAGCTTTAAAATCACATGAATAAATTACATTTTAAAATATATTCAAATAGAAAACAGTTATGTTAAATAGTAAAAATATTTCAAAATTTTACTGTTGGCTGTACTTTGGATCAAATAAATGCAGGCTTGGTGAGCATAAGAGACTTCTTTAAAAACATTAAAATCTTGACTAGTATTGTGTATAGACTTACAAATCCATTTTCTTAATATCAGAAGGTCATGTTTGTGCAGCCTTCTAGGTTTCTTATTGACAAGTTAATTAGATTAGAGAGCAGGGACATTTAGAGATTTTCCTCAGACAGGTCACAAAGGGCAGGGAACTACTTGGAACACTCCAATCAGCAGAGTTGGATTAAGACCAGATCCAAGGAGACATGCTGTGAGAGACACACGTTTCCATCTGCCAAGCTGGTCAGAACCAGTTAACAGTTCCTTCACGGTCAGTCCCTACAGCACCAAGAAAAAGCATGCCTGTGAACAGATTATGCTTAGTCCTGCATTAGTCCTGTCCTATGCTTAGTCCTGTTTTTACTAGAGATCCATTACTGATGTTATGTAGCTAAAGCTGTCTGTCAGGTCAAGTCATCTGGTAGTGTATGTACTATATCAGGGGTGGCGAACGCCGGTCCTGGAGAGCCGCAGCCCTGCAGAGTTCAGCTCCAATCCTAATTAAACTCACCTGCCTGTTGCTTTCCAGTAACCCTTCAGACCTTGATTAGCTTGTTCAGGTGCGTTTGATTAGGGTTGAAGCAAAACCATGCAGGGCTGCGGCTCTCCAGGACCGACCTTCGCCACCCCTGTACTATATCTTCTCCTCTAGAAATGGTTTTTCAGTTTTCAGAAAAATCAATGTATATCATATTTAAGATTTGTCTTCAGGAGCTAAATCTTATCGCAATGATGCACGTACAACTCCATCGTTTAGCAAAAGAGTAGCTTCATTTAGTAAGTCAGCTGACATCTCATGAACTCAAGTCTTGGCACTCTCATAAAGTTGTTTTGTGCTCTTTCCTAGAAAGCCTTCTTGAATCAAACTCGTGACTATAATGGTGTCCATTAATTTGGGTGGTAATGTGCATCCCTTTTTAAAGTGTATGGTTGTGGCAACATCCATAGTGATAGTTTTACTGGAGGGTTTTTTCATCCTAGGATCAGTGGTAATGCACCCTTTGACTAGTCAGAATTCAAATGGGAACAGTTTTTGGTAAACTTGTGGTGGAGCACTGATAAACAATATATATGGTTCAAAGTTTGGAATAATTACCTTTTTTTGTACGTTTTGGAAGGAAGTCTCTTATGCTCACAAAGGATGCATTTATTTGAACAAAAATACATTTAAAACAGTAATATAATGAAATATTGATTCAGTTTAAAATAACAGTTTTCTGTTTTGATATATTTTAAATTGTCATTTACTTCCATGATGGTAAAGCTGAATTTTCATCAGCCATTACGTATGAGGCACTGCATCCTCTAGCAGACACTATGGGGAATGTTGCAGGACCAGTGTCCTAACACAGACACATGATGCACAGATTGTGTGTGTCCTCAAGTGTCCTCGGGCACTCTTTCCATAACACTCACCTGCCTTGGTCTTTCACACACACTCCAAAAAGATGGCTCCTGAAGACAACAAAAGTTGGTGACGTATTCAGTTTTACTTCTGGGCACCCGCCTATGACATCACTGGCCACATGGACCAATAGGATTGGAGTTTTCCCACATGGGCTTCACCAGTTATATTTATCAGTCCGGCTATAGTCTGTAACAGCTGAATATTGCTGATGGATAGGAAATGCTTGCATACTAATTTGGAATTAAGCTCATCCTTTATTCATTATGCTTGAGTAGCTACAAGTGTTTGATTGCACAACATAGCTCTGCATCATAGCTCAGTAAACTAAATTAACCCTTTATGGGACAGTGATGATCACTGCAAAATTTGAGAGCAGAGTTACACTCCTGATAGCACACATACATCTCGGAGACGTCTATTTGACGTCTACATTTACATCTGCAATACGTCTATTGGACATCTATTAGATTTAAGATGTTTATGATTTAGAATGTATGAAAAACTGACATCTTACAGACGTCTGCCAGACAGCAGATGCTTTTCAGATCAAGAGATCTTTAACAGACATCTTGCAGATGTATGTGTGCTATCTGGGAAAGCATTTCAATTAATTCTGATACCAAAGTAAGCCTAAAAGACATTTCAGTGTAGTAGTGCTACTAGTGTTAAAGATTTGAAAAAGATTTTAATCACTGCACAAAATAATGTTCTTATTACACAATCTTAACCAGTTTGATAAATGTTATAACCTCCGTGTATCCACCTTAGTTTTCTGGCTTTAGATTCATTAGCCAGAATAGCTGCTACAAGTAAATAACTAGAACAATAACAAAGTGCATTAAAACTATTTGCGCTACAAAAAGCCGTTTTCTGTTAATGTGCGAGACTTCCGCTTCATTAGTCACAGTACAGAAATAACTAGAAGAAAAACAAAGTGCATAAACAGTAGTGATGATTCAAAACTTTTGTGAATTTGTTTCAGGGTTGCCAGGTTTTCACAACAAACCCCGCCCAATTGCTACTCAAAACTAGCCCAAAAGTAGCCAAATCGCGTTTCAAGGAGGGTCCCCTAGGAAAAATAGGAAAATACAAGTTTTTGGCAGGATTTTCCTTGTAAAATTAGCATTCCAGGGGTTAAATATTAGGTTATTAAGGATGCTTCAACCCGCGTATATGAAAAACAACCCACTGCAACAGTGTTAAAGTAGCCCAATTCCGCAGGAAAACTGCGGACTTGGGAACACTGATTTGTTTCGAAACGTGGTTAGGACCGCGGATCAAACCACCAAAGTCACGTGATTTTAATAAACGAGGCTTCATTACATCATAACTGTTCCGAAACGTTTCAAAATTTCAATGGCTTGCCGTTGTGGGGCAATGATCTCTGTAAACCCGTGAATCATGTGAGTTCATTGAGTTTACAACAGCGTATATGGTTTTTGCCTGATCTTGGATCAGTAGACGTTTTTAACTAGATATTTGTGTAATAAGAAGTAAAAGGATGAGAAGCAGTTAACAGTCTCAGGAAGCGAATGACACCGGAAACGAGACGTCTTAAATTTACAAATGGCCGCGCCCACTCTTACGGGAAAAATAAGGTGGATAAAATCAACATTTACAACAATGGAAGCGAATGACACCGGAAGTCTCACACGTTAGAGTGTGAACAAATGGTCGCGTTCAGGGGAGAATATTATCCGATGGCCAGCTGTTAAAAAAATGTTAAATCAGTATTTCACGTCATTTGGTTAATAGCTAAGAAATATCTAAAAAAATTAAAAATAAACTCCTTAAGGGTGCTGCTATCCCAGTTGACCATGATGACTATCTGACTTTAAAATGTGGTGATTTAATCTAACGAAATTCTTTGCTTCTGGCCTCCCTTAATCCACAGTAGACAAGTCACATCAAAAATTGCCTTAACGATGTAACCTGATGTAATACAATGAGGCCTGTAGTTTAATGCTGTAAATAACACTGACTGTTTGAAATTCTTTGTGCCTGAAAGCCATCTGCATTTATGTGTGAAATAATAGAGTGTCACATTTAGGTATGTCTTTTTAACTCCTCACACTGCTCAAGGCCATTAAATAGCAAGTGCAGGTTTTTCATCCACAGACTCGGGTGTTATCGGGCACTCAGAAGGCTGGTCAGATGGACTGTCTGACTGTTTTGTCCTTTACAATGATTGTACTGCTTTTTTATTTCTGTTCATCCTTGCCTTCAAGACAGCTAAAGCAAGTGCATTGGGTACAAACGCAGTATTGTCGTAGCTGCATGGCTGATTTAGTAAGATGATTCAGTGAAGGCCACCATGCTTTGTGATTTAAACAATTTTTAAATATCTATTAAAAAGAAGATTTGGTGGAATGTAATCACCAGTTTATATTTTATAATAAGATGGCAGGTACTATCTAAAATGCCTTTTTCCCCTAATTATTTTGGTGAGAATGTCTTATGGATAAGTGACTCATTAAGGTTCAAGGTCTTAGACCGTTAGTGTTTTCTAATTTAATGCCATTTTTCTACAAATTATATTATCCACATATAATTAAATGAAAAGTTTAATTGACAAATTTACTTGTTTCACAATGCATTAGTATTTGGTTTGACCTTATTTTACTTAAATAGACGCAAGAGCATTTGACTCTACAAAAGAGTTCACATTAACTTTCTTCTTCAAGTTACAACATGAACTTTCTTTGTTTTGAAAAGTTTCAACATTTTCAACATTTCTGTTTATTTCTGGGTTTAAATGTGAAAAAAGCTCCTTGATTGTCAGGCTGACTTGTGGACGTCATTGCAAAGAATGTGTCTTTGTGCTTCAGCTCCGGATGCGAGACATTCTGGACATTCGTGGCTTAAAAAATAATTTTTAATAGTTACAGAGGGCACATTGTTAAATAATATAGATTGTATTACTAATACAGCTAAATGTGCAAGTCTTACCGTTTACAATTTTCAGTAAATATAAAATCATATCTCTTTGTCATATCTTCATTATCCTCTAAGAAAATGACTGTGATTTTCATCCTTCATGAGAAAATGCTGCAGATCATACAATTTAGCCTGTATGCAGGCTGTTTTTAATCTGACTTTTTATGTGTCACTGGCTACAAATATATCCAAATACTGCATATGTGTGTGAATCTGCTAATGCATTTTTTTGATATGTTGCCAACACTTCAAGCTACTATTAAAGGTGCAAATGGACCTCCAAATACAGCACTCTCCTGTGGTGCTGACATTTTCAAATAAGCTGCTTACATTTTACTAACATCCTTTATCAAACAATGTGTTTTGAAAACAGCATAAAGTGTAAAGCAAAATTCATGATTTTCCCCCCTGAGTGCAAAAACCTTGAACAAAATGAAACAATTAAATTTCTTGCTTGGAAATGTATGCATATTGATGCATATTTAAGTAGCTAATTTAAATATTTAAACATCTCAGTTCAGAATACTTCTAAAAAATGTTTTGTATACATGTTATAATTAAAGATTTGTGAAGCAAATGTATGCTTTTAGTTAATACAGTATAGAGGTTTGGGCTAGTTGTCACATGTTTTACTCTTGTGAATGTTTCTCAGGTTAGGTTTAATGCTCATGCTCCAAAAATGCTATAGATAGATGTTGATATCGGATATACAGGTATCACCTGCACATGTCTTTCCTGTCATCTCAGGTTTTCAATTTAATACACCAGATGTGGCTAGCAGCAACCAGGAAATACAGCATGTGAAAATTCACACATTGCAATAACATCGCAAACAGAATAACTCCAATAGTCAGGGTACAAACAGAGTCATTTGATTTGATATAGAATTCTAAAAAGGTATCTTAACTAAAAAGATCAACCCAAAGCAAACAAAGTAAAATGAAACAAAAACATTTAAGTATGCACTCACGTAATGAAGGTTATTTTCAGTTTACTTTTATTTTTGCTCTTCTAAATCCACCTTTGTCATCAGCTCTGAGTAAAACTCAGATGCTGTTATTGAGTCCAGATGCGTATCTCCTTCACAGACATCATGATAAATATTATCAGTTTATGTCCTTCTATCTGTCTGTCTGTCATTCCATCTGTCTATCTATCTATCAAGGTTTTGTCATGCCATCATTATTGCTTGCCTTGACATTTATGATATTATTTCAGACAAATTTGGCATTTTGCAGCTGTACCTTTTAAATTTGCATGCTGGTTAAGAGTTAATCAACACATCGTCTTCCTTCCAGTTCCAACTATAATATAGGTACATTGTGACCTTACATGAATATGCATGATGAGAGCTACTGAATGAATGTTGTTTTTCTGAAGATGAATTTGGCCTTGCAGATGAAGGGAAATGTTTTGTTTTGCATTCCAACTGTGACAAGGAATTTCCATCTACATCATCAAAATTGTCAGTCATCTGATTGTCAGACATCTGAAGAGGGGAATATCAACATCTTCCTCTGATAATACATGCATTCTGTCTTTCTACTCTTTTTTATCCTTTCCTTCTAATTGCTTATGTGTTGCTGCCTCCTTGATAGAGCCTTCAGCCAATTATAATGCAAATTAGCACAGTATATGACATATGTGGTTTTAATTTATATTCAGGTAAGTGTGACACTACCACACACACTTTAGTCTGATTATATTGAGCTGAAGCACATGTGCCTAACCAAGCACTAGGGATGTTTACTAAATCCTCTCAACCTGCAGCCACTGAATCAGTTTGCGTAACTGGATGTGAGGCCATTATTACCATAATCCTATATGAACACTTTTTCCCCCTCAGATTATGGCATTCCTCTAACACACAAGTATTTTTTTAAATGAAGGCAAATAAAAATATTGCTTTGAATTCATATTTTGTAGCTTTATAAAAGCTTTTTATAAGCTTTTTTCCAGGCTCTTGGTTTAAAAAGTATGAAAGTGAATGAGAGGTAAGACTGGGATATTCAAGGAATGGGATGTAGGTTATAACAGAAATATAAGAGCTTTTGTCTATGTATATAATTATTTAATATATAGGCATGTGTAAGCATTAATTTGTGTTTTTAGTCTTTCAATATTTAAAATACTCTTCTTGAACATTTTAGTCACTTGAAATACTTGAAATTTGAGCATTGTGCATTGAATATACATTGAAAAGTCTGTTAATCTGGAGGCAGCAGAGAGAAAAACATGTTTTTATTGGCTTTAAGATCATTTTTGGCTGAACAAGGAAAAAGGTTGTGTGAATTTGTATTAACTAAAACAGGAAACCAGTGTTTGCGTAAATAACAGGGAGACTGCATCTGTGCATCCCTTGAGCATGTTCAAGTGTGCAGCTAATTGTACTTTTTGTTTCTTCAGCAGTTGGATGGACACTTAATGATCTATAATTACCAAAAATGCAAATGCAGAAATTTATTAAAGAAGAATTTTTATACAGCTCTTTGCCATACACTTACAATCCATATTAATATGAAATGCAAAAAAGGGCACACATTTGTCACTATACTGTTCCTTTGAGGTTTATGGATTTGAACAGTGTGACAAGAGTTTGATTGGCCTGAGTATCCTCACATCCCCTTTCCTCTGCCTAATTTTATTGATGCTCTCACCAAATTCAGAAATAAGTTTTTCAGTATCACCAATTTCAGTGTCACATTTGACATTTACTGCACATTTACCTTATCTTGCCATAGCAGACAAAAGACTCATCATGACTGAAATTAAAGAAGTGTTTAATTTGCAACTTCTTGTTGGTTTAATTTAAACCACTTGCTTCTAATATAATTCAGGCCTGAAACAGGGGATTTCCAGTTCCCAGCATGCTTTGCATTAGACTGAATGGGATCAGAAATCTCTGAATAGTTTTTTTGTTTTGAGAAAAAAAAAGTGTTAAGTATTTTGTTGTCTTGAAATAGATGAGTTTCTGTTGTAGTTTTGATGAAGAGTAGAGCTTGCTTATTTTTGAGGCTATAGCATAAAAAGAGTTTGTTGAATATGATGCTGACAATCAAAGATAATTCCTAAGTAAACAGTTCTTACTATTACATGCTGTCATATGGCTAAAAAACGGTCGCATCAGCATGCGTCGTGGTACTCTTGAAAACGCATGGCAAAGACTGATACGGAAGAGATGAAGTTAAATAAAGTTGTTTTTGCTTTCTTTTCACACAAATGATGTCACATGGACTGTTTAAAGAATGTCCTCACTACCTTTTTGGGCCTTGAACGTGTCAGTTGCGTTGCTGTCATTGCAGGGTCCGAAAGCTCTCGGATTTTAACAAATACATATTAAAGGAGAACTCCACTTTCAGAACAACAATTTACAAATAATTTACACACCCCCTTGTCATCCAAGATGTTCATGTCTTTCTGCCTTCAGTCGTGAAGAAATTATGGCTTTTGAGAAAAGCATTTCAGGATTTTTCTCCATGTAATGGACTTCATTGATGACAAGAGCACATTTTGAACTTCCAAAATGTAGTTTAAATGCAGCTTCAAAGGGCTCTAAACGATCCCAGCTGAAGAAGAAGGGTCTTATCTAGTGAATCGATCTGCCAGTTTTTTCAGGAAAGTAAAAATTTGTATACTTTTTAAGCACAAAAGCTCGTGTAGCACAGGCTCTGGGATGCGCGTCCACAACACTACGAATCACGTCTAAGTTCATCGTCTGTGTACTCCGGCTCAAAAAGGTCGAGTATGGCGAAAAACTCCATCTCATTTTCTCCTACAACTTCAGAATTGTCCAACATCGCTGTACCTTTTTGTTTGTAAACAGCGTTTGACTTACTTGCACTTTCTTAGTCTTTGCGCATTTGCTTTGTAAACACTGGGTCTGTAACTCTGCCTACGTTCCGTGTGACCTTTCGATGTGATTCAATAGTACATAGCGTCGTGGACGCGCATCCCAGAGCTAGTGCTACACGAGCTTTTGTTCTTAAAAAGTATACAAATTTTTATTTGCCGAAAAGAAATTACTGATCATTTCGCTAGATAAGACCCTTCTTCCTCAGCCGGGATTGTTTAGAGCTGTTTGAAGCTGCATTTAAACTACATTTTAGAAGTTCAAAATCAGGGCAGCAATGAAGTCCATTATATAGAGAAAAATCCTGAAATGCTTTCCTCAAAAAACACAATTTCTTCATGACTGAAGACAGAAAGACATGAACATCTTGGATGACAAGGGGGTGAGTACATTTTTTTGTAAATTGTTGTTCTGACAATAAAGTTCTCCTTTAATTTGTTTTCCAAAGATGAACAACGGGTTTGGAGCGACAGGAGGGTGAGTAATTAATAACAGAATTTTCATTTTTGGCTGAACTATTTTAATAATAGAGTTATTGCAATTCATTATAGGAAATTGTATTATTTTAATACAATAATGAATAACGCGGACAAACAAATTTTATATATTGCTGTCCACCCGTATGATTTACATAGCCTGCTTGTGTATACACATGACTGCATGATTGACAGATCTATTACATGGTGGGCGGGGCTTTGTTGACTAGAACTGTCAGAGCTACATGTGACCAAACCAATAGTGGAGGATACCGTGCAGGGCTGAGTGGATTTCTAACATGTCAATTACTTTGACCAGTCACTTTCTATCGTAGTAAACTGAGCTCTACTGTTCTTTTAAGTTGTCGTTGCTTTTTCGTCGTGCTTTTCGTAGTTTAGCTCAACAGTACTCTGAAGGACTGTGCTGAAAAACATTCATCATCATCATCATCAGAGATAGAGAGAAAAGAAGCCAACCCGACAGCCCCTTAACTGAAGCCCTCAAAGGAAGAAAACAGCACTGGCGCGGTGCGTGTGATTTACAAACGTGGATTATGGAGAAGTTACCAACTCAATTTTAGGAGCATCTGAAGACGAGAGAAAGTGGTCAAAGCCATCGGGATGGTTGAAGAGTCATAGCAAGGTAAGCGTTTGTTTTTCGGGAAACGTTAGTGAGCGCTTTTGTTGTTGTTGTTGTTGTTGTTGTTGTTGTTGTGTGTTGTATTGCGTGCACATGTTGCGAATTGTTTTTGTGCTTTTAAATGTTTACACATATCTGTGAGAATTCAATCATAAACGGAGTGCTTAAAACTAAATAAAGGTGCATTGTTGTTTAAACTTTAATGATGGTATGATTTATCTTAGTCTGTATTTTGCCTCTAATTTTATATTTTATTTGTGCTTGTCTTTAATTTCAAATTAATTGGTAGATTAAATAGGGCATATTTATTATGGAAGGAGAAATGCAAAAATGATTAGATGACAGATGGATCAGACATTCTGTTTTAAGATGCTGCAGCTGACAGATACAGACAGTTTTGAGGGCTAGACTGCGTTTATTATTGCATACTCATTTGTTTTTAAGTTTTAGAAGAGTAACATTGCCATTCTGTTTGAAAGGAAATTGTTTAAAGACAACACACATACCAGAAATAAGTGCACGATTTGGCATCATCTGCTGATGTTGCACAAAGTTCAGCAGATGCGATTATTAATTATTCAGGAACTGATACAATGCAAAAATGCCCTTCAGTGTATTTAATAACTTTTGATTCTGTACATTTACACAGAATTTATTTTAAATTTGACAAACGCATTAAACATTTGAGTTGTGCTGGCAGACAAGCCATTACATCAGACAGATGTGCAGTTTTTATAGCAACCCACTTTGATTCCTCCAACAAAAGAGCAGTTATTCTTCACTGCCTTTATTTTTTTAGCAAGTCACATTTCTCTGGTTAGTTCATTGCAGGTTGCTTTTTTCTTTTATGAATGGAACTCAAAATCTGACTTGTCATGGGACATGATGTGATTGCTTTGAAATGATTATTGCATGATCATCTCTTAGAACTTAAGTCTATTAATTTATGAGATTTCATTATTTAGAAAAACTTATTTGGGTGAGGGAATTTACTGTTTAGTAACCTCATACATTATCTAACCTGAGTTTGCATTTGCAGGGGCTTTAAGTAAAACACAGATGCAGCATCACCTCTGATCTCCTGGGACGTGATTGCAAAAGCTGTGTGTCACTAGAGAGCGTAGTGAATGCTCATTAAATTAAGCCTACTGTTTGTGCTCCATAAATGTACTAGAAGCTTCATAGCGACTAACAGTGGTGATGGGAAACTCGATGCTGTGTCCGTTTGAACTTATGAACTGGCTTTTAGATAAATGAGTGTCTTCGGCTGGATAAAGGTTAGTAGCGTAGCATTCTTATGACGTGACGTCACCCTTTTGGAAAAACAGTCTATGCGGTATATTGGAGGCAAGCACCCGTCTTACCAAATATGTGACCTGGCTACTAAACCAAATGTAACTTTACTGCAGTGGGAATCAGTTATTGTGCAGTTTGTCTACCGCACAAGTAATCTGTTCTGCTATTCTCATGAAAATGCCTGATGGAAAAGAAAAGAAACATGACGTAGCAAAAGTCAAAAGTCGACATTTCAAGGGCTTCCCTTAAGCAGCCTACAGGCGCTTTAAATAAATACGTATTTAAATAAATGAATTAATTTATATGTTTATTCATTAACTGCAGGCAAATTCCTGCAAACTTCAAAATACCAAATCAAATAACATATCTGTAATATAACATCAGCCTCTGCCTCTAGATTAGTGGTTTTATCTAGTTTTGCATTAGGAATCAAATTTCTCCAGTATTTTCTGTTCTGTGATTTAATTAATTTTGATCATTTAATTCAATCCATCTGCATCTGCATGTTGTATAATTACCATTGGAACTGGCAACTGAATGAATGTGTGCAAAGAAAACCCCTGCTGTTACAGTAATTAGCAACCTTATATGACTAACTGTGATTGACATTGGAAGTGTACAAATGGGACAGATGGATGTAGGTGCAAAAATCAGTCAAAATCACATCTTATTTATTTCAATACCACATCTAATGAAATGTCATGAAAGAACTGATCAAAATGGAAATAGACGGTTTCGCTAAGCCATTATTAGTAATCATTTGGACAAGCATCAGTTACAGCATTGCAAGTATTATCTCTGTAAATGTATGTAGAACTCATCTATGGTAGTGAAACATGTCTGATATGGTGCTAAATTGCACATCGTTAGAGAACCTGTCATTAACCTCTGGAAATTGCTCTACTTAGAGGGACTGCTGAGAAATTATATGGCTAGCTGGTCTGACTCATGTCATATTCCATGCCATTATTCACCACTGTCTCTGATGCATCCGGTTTGTGAGGGGCAGATATATATGGTATATATTTTGTATCTTCATGCTCTGCTGTCTTTCTTTATTTTGCCTAGGAACATTTTGCTTAAGCATACACAAGGACTTAATATGTATTGATTACAGATATGAAGGTAGTGTCTTCATGCACAGTAGCCGATAAGAGATGTCAGGGTTTGTAGAGCTTAATGTGAGCATTGGCAGGAGATTTTTGAATCCTCAGGATGTTGGATATGGCTTTGCTCCAGCTTATATATCAAACTGAGTTCAAAGACTTATCTGTTTTAATTTTTAATTTTTTCTTTTTATTCTGCAGAAAAGTAATCACACTCCTCAGTAAGACCCTAATGGAGAATGAGACCATCCCTTTGGGCTACGTCCCACATTACCTTCTTCGAGGAGATCCTTTTGCTTCCAAACTGTCCAAAGAGGCAGACATAGTGGCGGCGTTCTACATCCTTATCATCGGTAAGTGTACAAGGTGGTTGTTCATGTAAAAAGAGTTCTTTATAAGCAGCATGTGAATTCTGAAGGATAAGATCAAAAATAATAATTTAATAAAATGATTTGAGTTCAAATATTCAATTTAGGGTACAGCAGAATGCCTGGAGTTTTAGAGGGTATTATTGTACTTATTTATTATTTATTTTAAGAAGCTTCATTTTTTGTCTTGTAAAATGAACTTTTCATTTTTTTGTTAGCAACAATGACATGATAAAAGCATCAGATATGTACTCCACTGACTCTCTGTGACGTGTGAGAATGAGGTTTTGCAATCAGATTTATTGTCTTAATCTTACCTGACCACATAACAGTCTTGCATAAGATCCACTGTTTTTTAACATCATGTTGGGCGGTAAGGCCTACATGCTAATGAACAGTCTTGGGAGTAGACACATTGACTTCTTAATCTTTAAAGCAGTGGGTCCAACCCTGAAGGTTGATTATGAATTATGCCCATCCAAAGACACTGTAACATAACTGAATATGGATTAAAAACAGGTCTGTTTTTAATACATATTTGCACTCCATTGCCATGTTTTCTGGCAAATAAGGAAATATTTGAAATGTTTTATATATGAATTGATGGATTTCATTTGACCCTTCACAGAGAAACCAATTATTTTTGTCATTTTAATAAGAACCTTGCACAATTTTTCATCATTGACGCTCAAATATTCATTGTCCCGCAGGTCCAATATATTGGTCTGCTGAAATAATTATTGAAAGAGTTCAAACCTAGCATACATATTCTTTTTGCAGATGTTGGTATGCATTTGAAAAATGTCTCTTAAAAAATTCCATGCATTTCAATATCAGCTTATTTGTCTGTTTTGTTATTTGTGGTGTTTAAGGTTATTAATAATCACAGCATGTGTCTAGTGTTTTAACTAGTGTGTTTTTGTATTGACTAACAATAGTAGTCTATGTACATTTAAATAAACATTATATACAAGCACGCTATAGAGCTTTTTCAGTTAGACTCTTAAAAATAAAGATGCTTCACGATCTCATGAAAGAACCTTTTTTTTGTTTAAATGTTTCCATAAAGAATCTTTAACATCTGAAGAACCTTTCTGTTTCACAAAAGGTTTCTTGTGGTGAAAATGTTCTTCAGATTATAAAAGGGTATTAAGAAAGAGATGGTTCTTTAAAGAACCTTTGACTGAATGGTTCTTTAAAGAACCTTTGACTGAATGGTTCTTTGTGAAACCAAAAATGGTTCTTCTATGGCATTGCTTTGAAGAACCTTTAAAGCACCTTTATTTTTAAGAGTGTACTGACACTAGGTGTTATGAATGCCTACCTTTGCCAACATGTATTTAATGCCTTCTCAATCAAAAACGTTTAAGAAGAAGGTTAACACTAAACGTTCTGAATTTATAAGAAAGAACCAAAACTTGACTTGTGTGACTTTCCTGTACATTTTCTAAAATCTGATACCATATTGCCATGCTGTCAGTCACAGAGGATGACATGTTCAATCCTCTCACACTGTTGTTGAGACGTCGACCTCTGTCGTATTGTAAAGTTTGTTTTGAGCGGTGTAATTTGAAATTAATATGCTGCATATAGGGATATCAGTTTTTCTGTAGGCACCTATACATATGTTGGTTACCAGAAAAAAAAAAAAAAACTAAACAAAGCTATTGAACATTTACAGTACACCACTAACACTCCAAAACAAAACTAAAGTAATAATAATAATGAAACACAAAATAATTAATTAAATGCCATAAAAGGTAAAAGACAATATATTCTTTTTGTACTTTTGACTCAGAACCTTATCTACTGAGATAGAGCCCTTGCTAAACTAGCCCAAGGTACAACTAGCCCCTTAATTTTGGAAAGTTTTTGAAGATCTTTTATGAATTGAAAATGCATTATGGAGTCTTGGTATTGCAGGTCTTTGTTTCTTTTATGTTGCTCTTTTCATGCACTTCTTTTAAAACCAGTGTAAACATTTTTTTACATTTTTGCCCTGTTTCTAAAACCAACATGACCTCTCTCAGTGAATGCTTGGTGTGTCCAATCTGCATAGTTTAGAAATAATTCAGATGTTTTTTCCAGTGCATGTCTGTCTTTTGTGCAGTATGCTTTTGAAAAATTGAATTTGATAATCCGTTTTTGTTCAGCACATCATTTATTTCAGTCAGCGTCAGCAACCATGGTATCAAAGAGATGCTCAGAAGCATGTTGCATCCTTCTTTTAATTCAGCCATTTTCCTTTGCAGAGATTTCTATGTAATTCTCTTTTGAAAGATGTTTTGGTGAAAAGACTGAATCAATAGTTCTTCCTCGTTGTATTTCATAGTCTGTTCTCCTCTGTTTGAATCAAATGATCAGTCAGAAGGTGTTGCTGTAGACTTGTACTCTCAGTAACACATACAAATCAACAAATGTCAGTGAACATAGTTCACTTCAGTTTAGTTCACATTTGGTAGGTAACTTTTAAACAACACGATAGTGTTTTCACTTATGAATGGACTGTCCCTTTAAGAGCACAAACTGTAGAAACAGTGTATCTTAGAAATGTTAAAATGCGTGATCCATGCACATTGATTCATGATCATATGAGGTCATCAGACTACAGGAAAGTGAAAGAGTTCATTGAATAGTCACATGATATAAACCGTCTTCTCTGAAATGGTGCATCAGTCAGCTGACACAAAAGGACAAGATGCAAAATTATGTGGCACTCACAATGACCTCAGCATTGGAAATATGTTCAATGCAGAGTGCATCCATCCATAATAAAAAGCTCCGGAGAGTAAATAAAGGCCTCCTGTAGTAAATCAATGCATTTTAATAAGAAAAATATCCATGTTTTAAAACATAATAATCAGGTTAATCTAGCTTGCGCAAATTGTTGTACATGGAAGCAGCTCCAGGCGATGATGTCGGATGTCTGGCATGTGAGTCTCATGAAAACCAATGTTTGTTTACAGGAGCAAAGGAAAACCAGTCTCATCTTGGTTTATATTGAAATCCATTTTTAGTTAGTAAATCATGGGCTAACTTTTATTTTTGGGTAAACTAACCCTTTAAATGCAAATGAGCTGGTGCTCCAGGCCCCCTTTTCAGAAGAGGGTGGAGTTTCAAGAACATACCGGCAAAAACAAAACAGGCCAATCTCACGCACTGAAAATGTCAGAGACTCTCAGAAAATGTACTCCGTTTAAAAGTCAGTCATCTCATTGTACTGTGCATAATAAATGTGCATTTATGAATTACACAAAGGGGGAGCATGGTGTGATTAAAAATAACAGCATAGCTGGTCTCATGGTGCCATTGTGTGCTATCACAAACTTTATAAGTCCCACTTGTGATTATGAGCTTGACAAATTTAAGCGGTCGACTTCATTTTTAACTACCGAATTCCTGTTTACGATCATTCTGGTAGCATGTGAAGGCAGCAACGGTGAAAACAGGCAGAGAAAACAGGTAGCTTTAGCAGCATCAATGCAGAGTGCATCCATCCATAATAAAAAGCTCCGGAGAGTAAATAAAGGCCTCCTGTAGTGAATCAATGCATTTTAATAAGAAAAATATTAATGTTTTAAAACATGAATAAATGTATTGCATTGATGCTGCTAAATGCTTTAGCAGCATTAGCCTTACAGAGTGCTGTGATACTTACTTTGTCTGGAGCTGATGTTCGCGCACAAAGCGATGGTGTAGTGATCTCTCTTTCAGAATCAGCCTTTGCGAAAATCCAGTGTTGAACTGACCCTCAGTTGTGAGGCAGTGTGGCCTAAAATGATTGGCAGAAACATACATGACTTCTTTTTCTCTTTACATTTCCTTTGAAAATGAAATTTAACCACAGTCCTCAGCGGCTCAGATGGAGTTATGGAGACTCCTATGTTTGTAGTTGCATCCCATAACACAACACTTGTAATGCCTTTTTGGCACTGACGTTGTATATCTCCAGCAGCTACAGTAAGAAAACAGTAATGGCGGACTGCTGCTGCTCACTAAGGGCTGTGTGTATGTTAATAGGTCAGAGATTGTCACAAATGGGCGGGATCAAACCCTTAACTTTGGCTGCTTTGAATGGCCAAGGCCCGCCCAAGAGGCCATATGACTGACAGTTAAAACAACCAGTCATGTTTCGTTTTGTGCCGCGTCATGTTTAGGGGCGTGGAAATATTGTTATTGTCACCACAATAACACTCTTGGACATATTTTAAAGATTCTGTGTTGCAAATTTTAAAATTTTCACATACATTTGAAAATCCAGCGTTTAGTTGATCCTAATAGGTGCTCATTGTCACAGTTCCGAACACGACGGCTTTCTTCATTCATGAGGGGGCTTGACGCCCTGGCATTTTTGTTTCCAGGCAAAAAGTTAAAGAACGCGACGCGCGTCTCCCGGAAATCCTGCATAATCTAACCAATCCAATGACGACTTTGAAACTCGATTTTGAAAAGTGTTTCCAGCTAGGTGTGCCTTATGCATCAGACCTTTAGCCAATGTTCTGTGGGCATGATGTCTGAGGCTGAGACTACCCTACGATGACATCAACGTAGAGAGTAATCTGGAATCGCGTGTTCAGAAAGATTGTTTATGATTTATTGGGATTATAAAAAAAATGAGTGGGTGGATTTTTACCATTATAAGCTGGTTGTTTTTACACACTGCGGCCACACAACTGTTTTAAACACCTTTTAAAAGTGATTTTTGCATTAAATGTCCCCTTTAATATGCAGTCATTGTATTTCAACAAATACACAGCCCTCAAACATCCGCGTCTCAAACGGATGCAGAGGACTCTACGTATATAATGGCTTTTTTTGAAGACTGTATATTCAGGCAGTTTTAGGCCAGATATTAGGCCTATCTATTTTGTGTGGAGTTACATGTTTGTGAGAAAACATGCAGTGTTAAAGTTTTTCTTATGTTTTTACAGGTATCTTGTCAGTCACTGGAAATGGTTATGTCATATACACAACCATCAAACGGAAAACCAAGTTAAAGCCTCCTGAATTCATGACTCTGAATCTCGCTGTGTTCGACTTTGGCATATCACGTGAGACTGAATTACTTGATTTCACACCGCTGAAATACTGTTTTTAACTGTCAGATGTGCTTTTAAAAAATGTGAAAAAAAATGTAAATTATGTATTATATAAATGAAAGAATCTATCTGTTGTTTATAGGATTTTCCATCTTTGGTTGTTTGTTGAAGATAGACAGATTTAAGTGTATAGTTTGAATAGCTTGGGGTTCAGGCATTATGTTCTGAGTTGACGGCATAGCAGTAAATCAATCAATGTTATTTAGCGCTGCCTCTTTTTTTGACACTTGTTACTGTCCTTCTGACTGATTTGATGTAATTGAAATGATGCACTTACAAAAATCATCCACAAACGTGAACAAAAGATCAAATTCCTACCATGATTGACTTCTGAAAAATGTAAAGTCTCTTTTCACTAAACTTTCTCTTTAGTGTTCAGTCATTAAAACACTTTAAAATATGTAATGTCATCCACACAATCTCTCTCGATGTGTTTTTCCCTTTTTTGCTATATTTTGTTTGCACTTTCTGTGAATAAGCACTCTTAAAGCATGTTCCACAACAACCATGAATATAATTTTGTGAATATTTTTCACACAATAAACACCTACAGTAAGTAATTTACTATGTTTAGTTTATCATTGCTTTCAGTGCAACAGTTAATATTTTATGATGGCTTTTAATATTATACAGTAAGACTTAGAACAATAAGATCTGTTTTCAGGAGTTCAATGTGACCTTCATATATCAAGAAATAGTAAAAACTTTGTTCATCACAAAGTGCATGTAGTTACTGGTTAGAGAGTGTTTAATTCACAAATTTGGCATTGTGCGACTCTAAGAAGCTAATAGAAAACACATGGCATGATGGCTAGGCAAGTTTATCGGTGTAATTTTACTCTGGGACAGTGGTATTTCATTGTGGCTCATATCCCAGCCACTGACTTCAATGAACCTGTCTTTGTTTATTGTTAATAACAAAAAAGATTTTCTCTCCTTCAACTAATCTGTATTCATACTTGTACTGTAGCCCCACCTAGTGGATGTTTATTCCTGATTCCTTAAAAAAGCAGTGATGCCGGATAATAAAATCAAAAATTTTTAAAGTATTACCAGCTGCTTACTGCTCAGTTTTCATCCTTAACACTCACTTTCTAAGATTTGCAAAACAGATAACCTTCGGCATGGCTCATAAAGTTTATTCCAGGTAGTTAAAGGTGGAGACTGGAGAGTGTAATTTTCTGACCCACTGCCAAAAATAATGATGGTTTTCGAATTAGTTTCCCTGAAAAAGTTTCTCTGTGCCTGCAACTGGTCTGTCGATATTCCTGCCCAAGTTCACATCATTGGTTTAATCAGTTGCAGTTTCAGGATACTTAAACAGACTGGGTAATAGCTTTAGCTTGAGTGTGAGAGACAACATTTTTTTTATATATTTGTTTTATCAGATATCATTTATCATTCGAATCACCCTTATCAGTTAAGTTTACAGTAAGTTCAGTTGGGTGGGAATTTTGAAAATTTTTGTTCTATTTTCTAGAAATGTAATCACTTTTTGTGTACAAAGGCTGCAAAAATTCTCTTAAACCATGGAATTGGAATCAAATTGATTTAGCTACTTCCAAAATTCCATTGGAGAAAAACAGACTTTAAACTTGTTGCCTGTTAGCAGGATAGCGCCGCTGTGTTTAAGAATAATGACGCTTTTGTTTCCTGGGAGTCATGCACATGGCAGAGTGCTGTAGTGCGTCACATTTACGCAGACTTGGGGTCATTGTATGCTTTCCACCTCTGGGTGCTCTTGCTCTGTGTTTGTCCATATAGAGAGTCTAAATGAGAATCTGTGCATATCTAAATAATTGTAAGTAGTTTAGATATACACTGCCCTCCAAAAGTTTGCAAACACCCCTGGCAAAGTGTGGAATTTGGACGATATCAGCATAAATCCTTACCATTTTTTGGTGCAAATACATTAAAGTAACTTGACATTATCATTGAAGACCAGCAATAATAATTTTCATTTTGATTACATAATAATGGCATTATATACATGTCAAAGTCACACATGCCCCTTTGCCAGGTGTGATGCCTGGTTATTGGTTTAAACTTGGCCCAAATTTTTAAAAGATTTTTGGGTCAGCAAACCTTAATAGCTTCAACAATTAAGTTTAGAATACAGTACATTTAAGAAACATCATGACCTATATTTTGAAGTTCACTGTGCTCTTGTGTTTAAGACGTGACTGACATGAACTGCTGATTTCTCAGGCTGTCTTTGCTGTTCCCAAGTTTCTCTGTGTGAAATTGCCCTCTGAGAGTTCACTGTAAAACAAAAGTGTTCTTTTGTCAGTGATATTGGATTAAATACTATTAATGGCTTGTTTGACATCAAGTTCTTTTCTGTGTGTTCTGTCAGTCAGTGGAAAGCCATTCTTCATAGTGTCTAGTTTTGCCCATCGCTGGCTGTTTGGCTGGCAGGGCTGCCACTACTATGGCTGGGCCGGCTTTTTCTTCGGATGCGGAAGTCTCATTACTATGACGATTGTCAGCTTAGACCGCTACTTGAAAATCTGTCATTTAAGATATGGTAATTAAGATGAGCCTATCTGTCTGTCTGTCTGTTTGTAGTTTTAATTATCATTCAGTATTTCTGTCTGTCAATCTATTGTTCTGTCCGTCTGTCCGTCTGTCTGTCTGTCGTTCTATCTCTTGTTCTGTCTATGTGTCTGTTGTGCCGTCTGTCTGTCAGTTTTTCCATATATTGTTCTGTTTATATTCTGTCATTTTATATTTCCATCTTTCTCGTTTTGTTTATTGTTCTGTCTGTCGTTCTTTTCTATTGTTGTATCTGTGAGTCTATCTGTCTGTTCTGTGGTTCTCTCTCTTTTTCGATCTATTATGTATTTCTGTCTGTCTGTATATCTTTTGTTCCATCTATCGTTCTATATTTCTGTCTGTGTCTGTCTGTCATTCTTTCTATCTTTCTATCATTCTATATTTCTATCTTGTCTGTCTGTCATTCTGTCTATTGTTTTGTATTTCCGTCCTGTCTGTCTGTCGTTCTATATTTCTTTTTATATTTCTGTCATTCTATCTATAGTTTTATATTTCTGCCTTGTAGGGATGTAACAATATCAAAATCTCACAATACAATATATCTTTATATGACGTCCAGAATATGATATTTTCAAGTCAGGAAAAAGTCATTGAATTGACTTGTACTTGAACTTTAAAGGAGACTCAACCCTCATTTTATATGTGGTATACTGTCTCAGTCTAAATTGCATTCACACTGGTGTTTTAGGAAGCCAAATAAGTAATAATAAATAAAAACAACAATGATAGTAATAGCCATATATTGTAAAACAATTGCACTGCAAAACTTCATAGGTATATTATTTTTGCTTTACACTACAGTAGGGAAATTACAATATTTCTTTCCTAATTTCTACACTTGAAAAAGACATTTTGAACTTGGAATGCAGTAACATTACCCATTTTACTTTTAAGCTTTTATTTTTGACGGAAACAGCAATAGAGCTTTTATTTTGATGGAAAACTCCAGCTTCAGTGAAAATAGGCTTAAAAATGCATCTCACTACAAATCTAGTGAAATCTCTGGTGAAATCTCTGGGTTTTTTTTTCTGTATTTCTGTCTGTCATTTTATCGTTCTATTTTTCTATCTTGTCTCTCGTGCTATTATTCTATATTTCGATTCTCTCTGTCTGCCTTTTTATCTATCATTCAAATTTTCTAGCTATCCATCTGTCTGTCATTCTATCCATCGTTGTATATTTCTATTTTTGCCGTCTGTCTGTCATTCTGTCTGTCATTCTATTATTCTGTCTTCTCTATCTTGTTCTATCTGTTTTTCTACATTTCTGTCTTGTCTGTCGTTTTGTCTATTGTTCCGTCTATCGTTCTGTATTTCTAGCTTGTCTGTCTTTCTATTGACCATTTCTGTCTGTCATTCTATCTGATGTTCTATATTTCTATCTTGTCTGTCTATCATTCTGTCTATCGTTTTATATTTCTGTCTGTCTGGCTTTCTGTCTGTCATTCTATTGATCTCTTTATTTCTGTCTGTCATTCTATCTATCATTCTATATTTCTATCTTGTCTGTCGTTCTATCATTTTATATTTCTAGCCATCTGTCATTCTATTGATCGCTATATTTCTGTCTGTCATTCTGTCTGTCGTTCTATATTTCTGTCTGTTATTCTATTGATCTCTGTATTTCTGTCTTATTCTATCTTGTCTGTCTGTCATTCTGTCTATTGCTTATATTTCTGTCTGTCTGTCTTTCTGTCTGTCATTCTATTGATCTCTATATTTCTGTCTGTCATTCGATCTGTCATTCTATATTTCTGTCTTGTCTGTCGTTCTATATTTCTATCTTGTCTGTCTGTCATTCCATTGATCGCTATATTTCTGTCTGTCATTCTGTCTGTCGTTCTATATTTCTGTCTGTTATTCTATTGATCTCTGTATTTCTGTCTGTTATTCTATCTATCATTCTATATTTCTATTTTGTCTGTCTGTCGTTCTGTCTATTGCTTATATTTCTGTCTGTCTGTCTTTCTGTCTGTCATTCTATTGATCTCTGTATTTCTGTCTGTCATTCGATCTGTCATTCTATATTTCTATCTTGTCTG
The DNA here is from genome assembly GCF_022985175.1 of Labeo rohita. Classification (NCBI taxonomy): domain Eukaryota; kingdom Metazoa; phylum Chordata; class Actinopteri; order Cypriniformes; family Cyprinidae; genus Labeo; species Labeo rohita. The sequence continues at coordinate 23,335,596 of NC_066888.1, forward strand.
TCGTTCTATCATTTTATATTTCTAGCTGTCTGTCATTCTATTGATCTCTATATTTCTGTCTGTCATTCTGTCTATCGTTCTATATTTCTGTCTGTCATTCTGTCTATCGTTCTATATTTCTAACTGTCTGTCTGTTATTCTATTGATCTCTATAGTTCTGTCTGTCATTCTATCTATCATTCTATATTTCTATCTTGTCTGTCTGTCTATCATTTTATATTTCTAGCTGTCTGTCATTCTGTTGATCTCTATATTTCTGTCTGTCATTGTCTATCGTTCTATATTTCTGACTGTCTGTCTGTTATTCTATTGATCTCTATATTTCTGTTTGTCATTCTATCTATCATTCTATATTACTATCTTGTCTGTCCTTTTTTCTATCATTCTGTATTTCTAGCTGTCTGTCTTTCTATTGATCTCTATATTTCGGTCTGTCATTCTATCATTTTATATTTCTAGCTGTCTGTCTGTCATTCTATTGATCTCTCTATTTCTGTCATTCTGTCTATCATTCTTTATTTCTGTCTTGTCTGTCTGTCGTTCTGTCTATCGTTTTATATATCTAGCTGTCTGTCTGTAATTCTATTGATCTCTATATTTCTGTCTGTCATTCTAACTATTATTCTATATTTGAAGAGTTCAGATGCAAAAACCTCTAAATCCATCTGACGTATTTCTTTAAAATGAGCATTTCTTTCTGGCTACTTTGTATACGTTTCTATGTAAGTAGTGGTACTACTGATTGGGCTGAGCCTGGAATTTAGCGAGTTTGAAGTAAAAGTATTTGATGGACGTATAATATGTGTCAGGACCTCATTTTTGACCGAGGTAGCTTTTATCTGGTTTTGCATTTGAACTCTTCATTTCTATCTTGTCTGTCTGTCGTTCTATCATTTTATATTTCTAGCTGTCTGTCATTCTGTTGATCTCTATAGTTCTGTCTGTCATTCTATCTATCATTCTATATTTCTATCTTGTCTGTTTGTCATTCTATCATTTTATATTTCTAGCTGTCTGTCATTCTGTTGATCTCTATATTTCTGTCTGTCATTCTGTCTATCATTCTATATTTCTGACTATCTGTTATTCTGTTGATCTCTATATTTCTCTCTGTCATTCTAACTATCATTCTACATTTGAAGAGTTCAGATGCAAAAGCCTCTAAGTCTATCTGACGTATTTCTTTAAAATTAGCATTTCTTTCTGGCTACTTTGTATAGGTTTCTATGTAAGTAGTGGTACTACTGATTGGGATGAGGCTGGAATTTAGCGAGTTTGAAGTAAAAGTATTTGATGGACGTATAATATATGTCAGGATCTCATTTTTGACCGAGGTGGCTTTTATCTGGTTTTGCATCTGAACTCTTCATTTCTATCTTGTCTGTCTGTCGTTCTATCATTTTATATTTCTAGCTGTCTGTCATTCTGTTGATCTCTATATTTCTGTCTGTCATTCTGTCTATCGTTCTATATTTCTGACTGTCTGTCTGTTACTCTATTGATCTCTATATTTCTCTCTGTCATTCTAACTATCATTCTATATTTGAAGAGTTCAGATGCAAAAGCTTGAAGTAAAAGTATTTAATGGACGTATAATATATGTCAGGATCTCATTTTTGACCGAGGTGGCTTTAATCTGGTTTTGCATCTGAACTCTTCATTTCTATCTTGTCTGTCTCTCGTTCTATCATTTTATATTTCTAGCTGTCTGTCATTCTGTTGATCTCTATAGTTCTGTCTGTCATTCTATCTATCATTCTATATTTCTATCTTGTCTGTTTGTCATTCTATCATTTTATATTTCTAGCTGTCTGTCATTCTATTGATCTCTATATTTCTGTCTGTCATTCTGTCTATCATTCTATATTTCTGACTATCTGTTATTCTGTTGATCTCTATATTTCTCTCTGTCATTCTAACTATCATTCTACATTTGAAGAGTTCAGATGCAAAAGCCTCTAAGTCTATCTGACGTATTTCTTTAAAATTAGCATTTCTTTCTGGCTACTTTGTATAGGTTTCTATGTAAGTAGTGGTACTAATGATTGGGATGAGGCTGGAATTTAGCGAGTTTGAAGTAAAAGTATTTAATGGACGGATAATATATGTCAGGATCTCATTTTTGACCAAGGTGGCTTTTATCTGGTTTTGCATCTGAACTCTTCATTTCTATCTTGTCTGTCTGTCGTTCTATCATTTTATATTTCTAGCTGTCTGTCATTCTGTTGATCTCTATATTTCTGTCTGTCATTCTGTCTATCGTTCTATATTTCTGACTGTCTGTCTGTTATTCTATTGATCTCTATATTTCTCTCTGTCATTCTAACTGTCATTCTATATTTGAAGAGTTCAGATGCAAAAGCTTAAAGTAAAAGTATTTAATGGACGTATAATATATGTCGGGATCTCATTTTTGACCGAGGTGGCTTTAATCTGGTTTTGCATCTGAACTCTTCATTTCTATCTTGTCTGTCTCTCGTTCTATCATTTTATATTTCTAGCTGTCTGTCATTCTATTGATCTCTATATTTCTGTCTGTCATTCTGTCTATCGTTCTATATTTCTGTCTGTCATTCTGTCTATCGTTCTATATTTCTAACTGTCTGTCTGTTATTCTATTGATCTCTATAGTTCTGTCTGTCATTCTATCTATCATTCTATATTTCTATCTTGTCTGTCTGTCTATCATTTTATATTTCTAGCTGTCTGTCATTCTGTTGATCTCTATATTTCTGTCTGTCATTGTCTATCGTTCTATATTTCTGACTGTCTGTCTGTTATTCTATTGATCTCTATATTTCTGTTTGTCATTCTATCTATCATTCACACTATATGTCTGTCTGTTATTCTGTTGATCTCTATGTTTCTGTCTGTCATTTTATCATTCTATATTTCTAGCTGTTTGTCATTCTATCTATTGTTCTGTTTGTGTCTTGTCTCTCTCATTCTGTCTGTCGTTCTATATTTCTGTCTTGTCTATCTGTCTTTCTGTCTATCATTCTATATTTCTAGCTATCTGTCTATCTGTCATTCCATCTATGATTCTATATTTCTATCTTGTCTTTCTGTCCTTCTGTCTATCATTCTATATTTCTAGCTGTCTGTCTTGCATTCTATTGATCTTTCTATATTCCTGTCATTCTAGCTATCGTTCTGTATTTCTATCTATCTATTTCTCATTCTGTCTGACGTACTATATTTTTATCTGTCTGTCTGTCATTCTATCTTTCTAGCTCTGTCTGTCTGTCATTCTGTATTTCTATCTTGGCTGTCTATCTGTCATTTTGTCTATCTTTCTTTATTTCTTGTCTGTCTGTCTTCATATCATTCTATATTGCTATCTGTCATTCTGTCCATCATTTTAACTATCTAGCTAGCTTTACTAACATTAATTTACTCTTCCATCAGGTACATGGTTCAAACGGCGTCATGCCTTTTTCTGTCTGGTTTTCATATGGATCTATGCAGCCTTCTGGGCCACCATGCCAATGGTGGGTTGGGGCAGCTATGCACCTGAGCCATTTGGCACCTCCTGCACACTAGACTGGTGGCTGGCCCAGGCCTCTGTGTCTGGCCAGAGCTTTGTTATCAGCATTCTCTTCTTCTGCCTCATCTTCCCCACCGGCATCATAGTCTTCTCCTACGTCATGATCATCTTCAAGGTGAAATCCTCAGCCAAAGAAGTCTCTCATTTCGACACGCGGAATAAGAACAACCACACCCTGGAAATGAAGTTGACTAAGGTTTGTGTTTTTATTCATCAGAAATTCAGTGTGGAAATGCAATGTAATTTTTCATGTGGTTCCATTTGCATCCTCCAGGTGGCGATGTTGATCTGCGCAGGGTTTTTAATAGCTTGGATCCCTTATGCTGTGGTATCAGTGGTGTCTGCTTTTGGAGAGCCTGATTCAGTGCCTATCCCAGTCTCTGTTGTGCCAACTTTGCTGGCCAAGTCCTCGGCTATGTACAATCCAATCATATATCAAGTCATTGACTGTAAGAAGAACTGTGCAAAAACATCCTGCTTTCAATCTTTGAGTAAAAAGAAGCACTACAAGACTTCAAGGTATGTGCAACGTTCAAATTCTAGAGGAATGAGGGATGTACTGGCTTCTGATCTCTTTCCCACTTTCTTACACACGCATTTAGATTTAGCACCCAAATTTGCTAAAAATGTACTCACCCTCAGGCCATCCAAGATGTAGATTTATTTCTTCATCTGAACAGATTTGGAGAAATTGATCATTACATTTATCATTACACCACTTGCTCACCAATGGATTCTTTGCAGTGAATGGGTGCCGCTGGAATTTTGGATTATTGTGATGTTTTTATCAGCTGTTTGAACTGTCATTTAGATGTAATGCCAAATCTCTCCAATTTCCCCCAATTTCTCCATCTTGCCTGAGGGTGAGTACTGTTTCATTTTTGGGTTAACTGTTGCTTTAAAATAATTTTACCTAGAACATGATATACTATATTATATAAATATTCATAGATTATTCTGCTGCGCTATATCATTATATTATGGATCAAATGCAATATGCAAATGCATATCCCACTGTGGGTGGATGTTTTTTGCTGCTGTGCGGCATCTCACGGTCTGTCTTGTTTCATTAGTGTTGTGTTAAAACACTATTTTAAGTCACTTAAAAACAGTTACCTGTGTCAAGACACGTGCATCAAGGTTTAGCTGGTAAGCACGGCTGGTAGATTTTCAGTATATTGCGGAAAAAAGGCATTATTTTCCATTTACACCATGCAAAAGTGACCATGTGTTCTTATGAAATCTTTTTTTTTTTTCTCCAAGCAACACATTGCCGATATTTCATTATAGTAGTAGTTATTTTACATTTGTTTTGCAGAGCTCTTAAAACAAAGAAAATCTGTCATTGATGCATTTGCATGTTTATTATTTTTTCAGCATGTGTACCAATGAGTTCTTGCCAATCTTTGGTTGCACTTAATTTTGAGGTGCCCTTGTTTCACTGTACATAAAAGGGGAAGTCCATTTCCAGAATGTACTCACCCCCTTGTCATCCAAGATGTCTGTCTTTCTTCAGTCGTAAAGAAATTATGTTTTTTGAGGAAAACATTTCAGGATTTTTCCCCATATAATGGACTGATATGGTGTAGGGCTGTCAAACAGTACCGGGTTCGGTACTTTTGGTGCTGACGTTTTTAAAATTTCAGCACCGAAAGTACCGAACCAGTACCGTTTGACAGCCCTAATATGGTGCCCTGAGTTTGAACTTCCAAAATTCAGTTTAAATGCGGCTTCAAACGATCCCAAATGCAGTTGTAAACGATCCCAGCCGAGGAAGAATGGTCTTATCTAGACAGTTGAGGTATGTTGCAAAACTCAGATCGTATTTTCTCCCTCAACTTCAAAATTGTCCTATATTGCTGTTTTATCTTTTTTGTTAAGGGTGTTTGATCTTCTTTGCATGTTCACTTTGCAAAGATTGGGTCGGAACTTCTGCAGCGATGCAGGATGATTTTGAAATGATTTTTGAAGTTGTTTTGAAAATACAATTGGAGTTTTTTGACACCCTAACTGTCTTGAGCCAGAATACACCGAGTTCAGGGAGAGCAAGACAAGATGAGCGTTTGAGATTTAAAAGTATTTAAATTGTATTTTTTAAAATGAAAATAACCAATCGTTTCGCTAGATAAGAGTCTTCTTCCTCGGCTGGGATCGTTGAAAGTGGATTTCTCCTTTAACAACATGTACTTACTATAGGGTTAGGGCTAGAATTAAAGGGATAGTTCACTCAAAAATGAAAATTCTGTCATTAATTACTCTTCCTCATGTCGTTCCAAACCTGTAGGACCTTCGTTCATCTTTAGAACACAAATTAAGATATTTTTGATGAAATCTGAGAGCTTTCTGACCCTGCATAGACAGCGTCGCAACAGACACGTTCAAGGACCAGAAGGGTAGTAAGGACATCGATAAAATAGTCCATGTGACCTCAGTGGTTCAACCTTAATTTTATGTATCTACGAGAATGTTTTGTGCGCAAAGAAAACAAAAATAAGGACTTTATTCTACAATTTCTTCTCTTCCGTGTCAGTCTTCGATGCCTGTTGACGAGAGTACCATGACGCATGTTCTGTGGCTGTCTATGCAGGGTCAGAAGGTTCTCGATTTCATCAAAAATATCTTAATTTGTGTTCTGAAGATGGACGAAGGTTTCTAGTAACATAAGGGTAAGTAATTAATGACAGAATTTTCATTTTTGGGTGAACTGTCCCTTTAAGGTTAGCGTTTACTTTAGCATAATTGGGTACTGTTATTACTACAGTAAGTACATGTAAAGACTCTATAAAATAAAGTGGGTTGCCCATTTTTAAATGCTTACTGGAAAGATTGTTGACAGAAAACCCAGCATGACTTGATTAGGCTGAATGTAACAAAAAACACTGATTGACTGAAGACTATTGAATGCAGCTGTCTTGTTTTTCGCAGGTTCTACTCCATCTCTGCCTCCCTGAAACCGAGAGCAGCCAATGAAGTTCCGATTGAGATATGAGGAAATGACAGGAACTCACAGTGGGCCTGTGATAGGACACTGGGCAATTTGTTACTGTGCAATTTAGACATCAACAGTTCACACCCGCCTAACTTTGCTGTTGTATCCTACTGCTGTCAACTTCACATACTCTCCCTTTAAATGTATCTGTGTGTATAAAATAATTATGTGTTAAATATGATGTATTTTTATAGTTTTTTTTGTTGTTTTTGTTTGTATTATGTTCCAGCATTCCCAGAACCACAGTGTTTAAAGGGGTCATCAGATGCAAAACTCACTTTTACATGTTGTTTGAACATAAATGTGTGTGTACACAAACATCCTATAATGCTAAAAATCCACCCAGTGGTATTTTTTAAATCTTTATAAGTAATATCTCCTTTTTCAAATCAAGCCATTCTCAGCATCTATGTGACGTCACACATACCAAGGCCATTCCCAGTTGATTGACATGCCCGTCTTACCTTAGATCCGCCCTGACTGAGCTGTAAACACTCCGACCGCCATTGTTTTGACTTTGGTGCAGGGGAAGACAAGAACGTCTCAGATTGAGCGATTGAGGTGTTTTGTTGTTGGATGTTATAATGAACATAGTAGTTGTCATTTACTCCTGACATCTGAGCCGCTGAAGATGCAGAGGATTAACGTTACAATTGTTTTTGAAGGAAATGCGCCGATCCCCAATCTGCCTAAATGCGTAATTTGTGATCCAGCTTCACCTATTGTTTTTATGCGTCTTTGCAAATCGCCTTTCTTAATAATGAGCTAATTAGCAAGTTTTGCGGCTAAATGCAGCTAAAGTAAACAGAACGGCTTGTCAACCTACAGAAGAAAGGGGCGGGGTGAGCAGAGCTCATTAACATTTAAAGGCAAAGGCAACAAAACGGCTCGCTCTGAAAAAGGCTGATTTTGACAAGGTAAAAAGGGTGTTTGTTACACTACCACTGAGAAATTTTAACCAAAGTATGTTATAGACTTCTCATTAAGACCCTAACGAATCATATCAACTTGTAGAAAATGGGCATCTGATGATTCCTTTAAATCATCTGCTTGAAGTCTGAAGTGACATTACTTTTCAGCCAGTGCTAGTCTGTGTTCAAGGTATTGTATCTAACTGAAACTGGTTACACACATCTATACAACAGCATGATCACAGAAAAAACAACAATATACAGATATAGCTATATACTGTATTCACAACATGAGTGCATTCTTACTGTTATTATTATTATTATTATTATTGTTATTGTTGTTATTATTATTATCATCAAATTGAATGGACACTGATGCACTAATTGAGACTATTGAATTCATTTTACATTATTATTATTACTATTATTACAGACATAGCATGATAGTTTTGGGGCATGTGCAATGATTATATACTTACATTAGAAATTTTACATCGAAAGGTGTCCCCCAAAGATTCAGTCCATAAATTATGTTATGTATAGTCATTATATTATTCTTTTTGATATGGTAAAAGCGTGCAGAAAGCACATAAGGTTAAAAGAAGAAAGTCAAGAGTTGGTAAAGATAAGTTGCTTACAGGCTGTACTAGTGTGGTTAAATGTTTTCCAAAAATATTATAGACATTCTGTGGAAATTGGACAACTAATGGAAGTTTCAATTAAATGGGACTAGTTTACCCAAAAATTCTGTCATTACTCACCCTCATATCGTTCCAAACCCCAAGACCTACGTTCATCTTTGGAACACAGATATTAAAGATAAAAGATATATTTGATGAAATCCGAGAGCTTTCTGACCCTGCATAGACAGCAAAGCAACTGAAACGTTCAAATGACTCAGAAAAATGTGGTACTCTTGTGAATGCATGGCGAAGACTGACACGGAAGAAGAGAAATTAATGAATAAAGCTGTTATTTTTGTTTACTTTGCCCACAAAAATATTGTTGTAGCTTCATAAAATTAAGGTTGAACCACTGATGTCACATGGACTTTTTTTATCAGTGTACTTACTACCCTTCTGGGGCTTGAACGTGTCAGTTGCATTGCTGTCTATGCAGGGTCAGAAAGCTTTCGGATTTCATCAAAAATATTTTAATTTGTGTTTTGAAAAAGAAAGAATGAAGGTCTTAAGGGTTTGGAACGACATGAGGGTGAGTAATTAATGACAGAATTGTCATTTTTGGGTGAACTGTCCCTTTAAGCAAGTCGGGTGTAAAAAAAAAATGTTAGATGTTTTTTTGTTTGTTTGTTTTAAATAACCGAGACTAGCTTGTGTTAGAAAATTAGCTCTTAGTGGGCCTAAAATGAACATTCACTGTATGTGATTATATACCTACATCAGAAATTTTACATCGAAAGGTGTCCCCCAAAGATTCAGTCCATACATTTTTGTTTTCTTAATTTTATTTTTAAACATGTAACTCATTTTATTATTCTTTTTGATATAGTAAAAGCCTGTTTTATTATCAGAGAGAAGCTTGTAAATACTCGAAACAAAAAGCTAGCACACTGATAGGTAAATATTATTAAATTATTATTAATATTATTATTATTTTGATGCAGATCACTCTTTTACCTCAATTGCAACCAGTAAGATGTTTGTAACTGGAGTTTTGGTTATACAGTAGACATATTATCATATTATCAAATTTGAAGAATTAATTACAAAGAAACATGACATTTTAAAGTAGAAAAACTGAAATAGTATTTTCTTGTAAGACATACTCCGTTAATCATTATATACATTTTTATTTCTTACAGTGTATAGTGATAAAAACGAAATAAACATAAGCAAATAGTTTTTTTTTTGGAAGCCAAAAATATTTCGCAAAATACCCAGGGTGATTTTATAATGAATGTGGGCTAAAACCTTTTTTAGCAGAAAATAAACAAATTTTGACAAAGAGAACCATAATTGATGAAATAAAGAGAAATATTTTAAATGAAAGACTTTTGTATGTGCACCATATGTAGTTCAGACAATTGTGTACAAAGCTTTAGTGTGAATGAGTGGCTTTGTGGTGTGCTCTCATCAACAAATGCTAGAATATAAGAATAAGTTGAACTTGCAAACTTTGACCTTGGGTTCAGGGTTGAATGACCAGAGATTCACCATTCTGATCTCCTGAGCCTCTGACAACTGTATTACCCGAGGTAATACTTCAAATCCTTGCAGTCTGTTGGTAGCTGATCCTCATGGTGTTGGATTTCCCTCAGCAGTTTATCCCGTTTTTCAGCAGTTCAATATAATGCCCACGTCTTTTCTCTGATGCTTTCATGCCGTTGTGACAGAGAGGGTGACTTCCCCTGCAAATCAATGCCCCAGTCGCAGGAAGTAGAGAATGCACTGGATGCCTCACTGCCTGCCTTCTGTTGTCCTTGTCATAATGCAGTTTACAGCAAGCAGGAGCCAGAATAACAACCAGACAATAGCTTTAAAAGCCCACCTCTCATGGTCTCTTTAAATAATTTGGTTTTCTGACACAAGTGAGACTTGACAAATGAATGCCTTTTCATATATCATATTTATTACTGTATAGCATGAAGAAAATAGTGAAACCAAAGGTAAACCAATCATGTCTTTGTTTCATTTAGGCAGATATCTGACAGGCTGATGAATAAGACTGATGAAACCTAACAAAAAACCTCTTAAAGATGCTTGAATTCCTGAAATCCCCATTCAATATATGAATAAACTATTCTACAATAAATAAAAATTTGCTTTGCTTATCAAACCTAAGAAAATGGTTTTTACTTACAGTCCCAGGACGCATTTAGAAGCAACCAGAAAATGCATTGTGTGACTTGATGTAAAATTGGATGACTAAAGTGTTCTATATCTAGATGATCTGGGAGGCAAATAAAGCTGGTAGCTTGAAGGATACCAAAGATTTGCATATAGGCACAATATATCTTCTATACTATTTTTAGGGTTCTGCTACTGCAATAATGCCTGTCACAACATACATTGACAAAATTGTTGTTTTGGTGCTTTCAACTTAAAAATGCCATTGCGTTAGTCAGTTGATATAATATACTGATTCAGGCCCTGAGGAAAATGAGCATTTTTGTTACAGATGTCTTGGCATAAATGTTAATCTTTTTATTGTAGTTACAGTAAGTTAAATTTAATAATGCACCAGCACCTTGATTACATCAAACAACCAGAATAAATATATAAGAAATAAGAAAATAACCCTTAACTTTCTGACAACAAATATTCAGCACTGAAATAGTCAAACCTATAATATCAGAATGCAACAATAAAAGACATGCAGTATATTGTTAATATACTCCGAACTATTGTGCTACTACAGAATATGCTGATCCATTATTTAGAATCATCACGTTCTCTAACATCGTTTTTTCACCTCATCAAGGTAGAGTTTTATAGCAGAAGTCATTAGCAATAGGATAAACAGGGTTTTAATGTTTCTTTCCACAGGTTGGAATGTTTCTCAGTTACTGTGTTGATTTCACATTTTACTGTAAACCTGGTTATTACATTGCCAACTTAACAGAAATTAGCTTGTTGTGCTCATCAACTTGTGTGTTGGAACTACAGATGACAAAGTAGTTGGTGGGACTTATGAATTCATTTATGTGTATGCATGTAAAAAAAAAAAGGAATGTCAGTGTATTATCTATAATAATGACCAAAACAGTGAATAAAATTTGAAAATTTTAAAAAGCTGCATTTGTGTTCATTTGCTAGGGGGGGAAAAAAATGCATGTTACACAAAAATAGATTGTCAATATTTCCAGCGAAATACTGCTTATGTGTTGACAAAAGTACAATCCCAAGGGTTAGCAACACAACAGGGAGGAAATATTTCAGTTAGGCTAACTTAATGGCAAGGTATTTTAGAAACAAAATATAATAATAAAGAGTACAGAAATCGTTGACATCAAGCCATGAATTTGAAGCAAACACTCAAGTCTCCAGCAGGGGCGTCGCTAGGGCTAATCATTCGGGGCTCGAGCCCCAAAAGTTTTTACTCCAGCCCCGAATGTTTTTTGTATGGCCCTATATTTACACGGAATTTGTCAAAGTTTGAACTAATTAATCAAAAGTTGGTCATTAAACTTAAATCAAGTCGCGATAGGGACCAGTATCTGTAAATATTATGCCGCAAAAGACTATTTAAATATGAATCCTGCATGTTCTGCGTGTCTTTTTATGAATGAACGGCGCGCTTACTATTAAAATGTTTTACATTTTAATAGTAAGTCCCCTTTATTTGCCAAAAATAAAATATAATATATATATATTTTCATTAAAAGATCCGTTAAATCAATATTTTATACCTTCATCTGATAACCAGAAAAATACGCAACACAGAATTCCATAAGGCTACTGTAAAAATAAATAAAAGCTATTTTTATGCATTCAAATAAACAGACATGCTAAAACATATTTGGTAACAATAAAACGTAAAGTCCGAAAAAATAAAACATTTCATAGGGTCCCAAACATGTAGATTTCCATAACTTTTGATAAATTGACGGTAAATTGTATAAGATTCATGGTTTTAAAAATTACACATGATTAATTACATTTTGATTAATAAAATTAAATTTAACTATTCAAAAGAAGACCAGAAAAATGAAAACAGAAAACAGAATTTGAAAAAACATAAAATAAAACGGAACTTGAGAATAAAAATAGGGCCCTATTTTTGCATGCAACTATATATTTGTTAGAGTTATAATTTTCAAATGTATTATTTTATTTGTCTAACATTTGTAATGTTATAATTTTGTTATAATACTTTGATATGTTTGCTATTTGCAGTGATTACTATTTACTATTGTTAATAGTGTGACAAGGTCTTTAACCCCCAGATTAATGCCCCCGGACCCACCTAGAAGGATCCAGGTTCAACCACTTGTGTCAAACAAAATCTTATGTGAGCATGATGTGAGCTCCCACCCACTACCACTAGCCTCTGATGTTCTGGCAATAGCCCCGGATGTTTTAAAATCCTAGAAACGCCCCTGGTCTCCAGTATAACTGAAATTAGAAAATAGGCAAGTTTAGCTCATTGGCTGTCTTGCTAACCTACAATGTTAGGATTGAAACTAACAATCAATAAGTCATCGATAAGTTTAAATAAAACAAATGCATACATTTTTGAGCATTTATGAATTTAGTTGTCAGTTCATTTCTTTGGTTATATCGTTTTTCATTTTTGACTGACTGGAGTCCGCCCTTGGTAGGACCCTGCTCTCGAAATAAACAGTATGATCTCAGCGGGGGCCGTAATATGATGTTTGTGAGGTTAACTCCACGCACGCCGTGAATTTTTGATTCAGAGCGGGTAGAGAATGGGCTGAGAACCGGGAGATTCAGCTCAACACAACAGACACGCTGAGCTGATGAGCTCACAGCCGCTTACCCACGCGCGAGCACAAGCCCTCCTCCCTGCGACAGTCAAATGGACCGTTCTCGCGACCTGATGGGAATCACAATTAGCCTGAAACTCCTTTACAGTTGCAGTCACTTCTTACTCACTCTTGGAACAACGGTATATCCCTTCCTAAATTATATAGACAGTTAACTTCTTTGTGCAATGCAGTAGCAAAGCATGTTTATAGGCTACTATTTCGTGGTAGCGTCGCTCTTTTCGAAGTCATGTCGCTGTGTGGAAAAACTATTGTATTAAGCTTAGCAGGCGACATTTTTTCTTTAGCCTTTTTTTAGTAGTTTAAGCTTTGCTCTTTAAAGTTTTTATTTATGTATATTTGTTGGTTTGAGTGTTTGTTTGTTGCTTGACCAAATTTACCTCACTCTAAAAAAATGCTGGGTGAAATATGGACAAACCATTGTTTTGGGTTGTTTTGACCCAGCGGTTGGGTTAAATGTTTAACCCAACCTTCTGGGTAGTTTTATTTAACTAAGCTATTGATTAAAAATTACTATATTTCTTCATTTAAAATTAACTCAGAATAGGTTTTAAATTAACATTTATTCATATGTTCAGTAAATGAACATTTATTAATAAGTTGAATAAATAATAAGTAAATAATATGCATTTTGAATTGCTTATTAATAAATGTTCACATGTTAATTATTGCTAATGCCTCTAGTAATTATGTGTCTGACTTTTCATTTCCAGCCTATTTGGGGTTCATTTAAAGCTAGCCATATAGTAATTTTTAACCTACCCAGAAGGTTGGGTTAAACATTTAACCCAACTGCTATATATATATATATATATATATATATATATATATATATATGGGCAAATCCAGCGTTACATGTGACATATAAATGCTTAGAGAATGTATGTGTTACCAATATACCAAACCATCTGTTTATATTTTAATAAACTCTTGTTGATAGAGTCTAAACATCAGAAAAAAATATCAGTCTATGCACAAGTTTTCTATGTTAAAAAAGGAAATAATCATATGTTATGGATGTGAAAAAATTTTTGACAGTTTTTGAAAATTGAGATTTATACATCATGTGAAAGCTGAATAAATAAGCCTTCCATTGATGTATGGTTTGTTAGGATAGGACAATATTTGGCCGAGATACAACTATTTAGAAATCAGGAACCTGAGGGTGCAAAAAAATCAAAATATTGAGAAAATTGCCTTTAAAGTTCTTAAAATAATGTTCTTAACAAGTATATGATTAATCAAAAATTAAATTTTCATACATTTACAGTAGGAATTTTACAAAATATCTTCATGGAATATGATTTTTAATTAATTTCCTAATGATTTTTGCCATAAAAGAAAAATCAATCATTTTGACCCATACAATGTATTTTTGGCTATTGCTACAAATAAACCCCAGCGACTTAAGACTGGTTTTGTGGTCCAGGGTCACATATACTTTGCAGGATTTCTGCAAATTAAAATGCACAAATAAAATGCTATAATACCCAACAAATAGAGAAGTGATGGCACTTCACAGAACATATAATTCATCAGACATATAATTATTCACAGAATAATATAATTGTTACTTTATTTTATTTATATACTTACTTTTATTTTGATGTGTCTATTTATGAGGAATATGTACTTTTATGGATGTGACAAGCCTGAAAATAGCACTTACCAGACTATGGAAAATCATGCACTAAAACAAACAAACAAAAAAAATTCTTTAAAAACTTTAAGAGAGACCTCACATGACTGTTTGAACCACAAAATGTTGACATCTGTGCTGTCAGTATAGTAAAAGCCTTATTAAAAAAAAAAAAAAAATCATGGTAAAGTTGACATTTGCATGAAATTACCCATATATATACGTATACATATATATATATATATATATATATATATATATACTATTTTTATGTGACTGTATAGTATGTACTGTATAGTCAAGCACTGCAACTTAGTGCTTTGTTGTTTTTTTTTACAGATTGGATCAACTCAAATATGCAAGTCTTACATTAGGTTAACTGTAGTAAACACTTATTTTATAAATCTTTTATTTGAAGAAAATAAAAATAGCATAAAAGTGTACTTTGAACTCTTCAAATCCCAGTTCAGATGTGCACACTAAATATAAATCCCTTAGGCGAGGCTTGTATGAACGTAGCAGAAAGGCTTGGAGACATGTCTCTGTGGACAAGTCCCTTTGGGATAGAGAGAGAAGATCAACTCGTCTGTCTCCACTTTCAAGTCTCTTAGCACATGTTTGAGTTTATCCCTGGACTTACCCTCTCAGTCAAACCCACATCATAAAGGGCAGTTGCAGGCAAGGCAGCTCTGATGGGACCCTAACAAAATTACTGCATGTTCTCTACTGGTACATCAGCATCTGTCAAATGCAGTGTAGTTGGTCAAAATGTAGAAAATTATCATATATTGTGAATACTTAAAGATAAAACAACATGTTCGAATGGCCATACAAGGGAAATTTATATGAAATATAATGACTAAGGTACAAAGGATACACATTTTTGGTATTTAGGGGATTAAAGATTAGCACCTGTGGTAGAGGCTGTAACTACACATCTGGGCCCAAAAATCTTTCTCCATTTTCTGACTGCCCTTCAAAAATAGTTGTGTTTTATGATGAAATCTGTATTTTATACCTTTTAAATATTTAATTATATTATAGATGTTTTACCTGTGCCTAACTGTTGTGTTTAATTATTTATCTATATAGATTACTGTTCAAAAGTTTGTGGATGGTAAGATTTTTCAGAGATGTCAGTAAACAGTAATATTATTATTATTTTAATATATTTTGAAATGCAATTTACACCTGTGATACCAAAGCTACATTTTCAGCAGCCATTATTTCAGGCTTCAGTCATATGAACATTTAGAAATCATTGCAATTTGTGACCCTGGACCACAAACCAGTCTTGAGTAGCACGGGTATATTTGTAGCAATAGCCAAAAAATACATTGTATGGGTCAAAATGATCAATTTTTCTTTTATGCCAAAAATCACTATGATATTAAGTAAATATCATGTTTCATGAATATATATATATATATATATATATACATGGAAATTTCTTACTGTAAATACTTGATTAGTAATATGCATTGCTAAGAACTTAATTTGGACAACTTTCAAAGGCGATTCTCTCAATATTTCGATTTTTTGCACCCTCAGCGTACATATTTTCAAATATTTGTATCTTGGCCAAATATTGCCTTATCCTAACAATCCATACATCAGTGGAAAGCTTTTTATTTATGATGTGTACATTTCAATTGAAAATGATGTGTATGATGTGTACATGATGATGTGTACATTTCAATCCAAAAATTGACCTTTATGACTGGTTTTGTGGTCCAGGGTCACATATGCTGATTTGCTGCTCAATAAGTTCAGTCTGTCAGTATTTATAGAAAATCATATTTTTTCAGGGGTCCTTCACCAGCTGAGCAAATGAGATGAATGGAATAAAACTTTCTTCAGGGAGAAATGGTCTCGTAGACCTCCTTGGGTAAAATACTGTAGCTGACAAGTAAGGTGTCACTCTCTATTATTGTAAATCTTATTAGAATGCATGTCTTAATAATCAATGGAATCTATAAAGACAAAACGGTTACATTATAGATGACGCTAAGGAAATGACTTTGATTCACACTAATGGTAAATACTAGGTTTCTCATTCATCATGTCTGTGTCACCAGAGAAGAAAGATGCTAATTTTGTTGCAGAGAGAAAGACGGCCGAACCACCCACCCGGTAAACATTATACACAGAGGGCTCTGAGTCATAATGCCATGAAGTTTCATAGACAAAGGCTTTAATGAAAAAATCCATATTTCCATGTTTCCATATAAAAATGTACATCAGCATAATATTTATAGCTTCAACATAGCAGGCAGTAAAAAATAGTTTACAATGAAAATATTCAGAGCATTCAAATGCATACATCTTATAAATTCAGACTTAAAGACATTCCTTTAAATGATCGTTTTACTATGGTTTCTATTTTTGGCTGATCGATTCAGTTCACGTTACTCGCTACCTTGAATTGTGACGAAACTCAAACGAAACAGTGTTCTGGTGCGTAACACCATATTAATGGAAGACATATTCATTATGTTCACGTCTACCGTTGTGCGTTCCAAATAAAACCAAGTCATTGCATCAGAATGGAATCTAAAACGTCATGTTTTTAAGTCTGACATATCCACTTCACAGTGAACTCAAAAATTTCAAGACACCCAACAAGTGTACAACTGCACAAACAGACTCATATCGGCGTGTGACATCAATCTTGCGGCTCGCTCTTCTTTCTTTCGTGCGTTGGAAAAGATTTGATCTGCTTGAGAGACTTACGCTTTGGGTCTGTTTTCAGGGCTATTCACACTCTCTGAACAAAGCACAGAAGTAATCAAGTAAGTAAGAATACAGAATCACTGCAGATAGGTTATGTAACCCATTTGCGGCAGTTCATTGAATTAAGCGCTGGAGCTGCTGAGAGCAAAGCGGTGAGAAATAAGAAAGAAGGAAATGGGGCTACTTGAACACAATTCAGATTCACACAAGTAAACACAGACTAGGAATTACATAACAGGGGTTTTAGGCCACACAGCCATGACATTGTCTAGCTTTAAGCCATTGTGAGCATCACAGTTTCGATACTGATGTGTTTCGTTCTTTAGAAATGGGGGTTCAGAATCAAACGTCCCGTTTACGTCACACCAATGGCTTCACTCCCGTTCCAATGCAAGCATGTCCGTAAAAGTAAACTTTGTATGAGCATCACAGTGTTATACACAAGCATAGGAACTAAACCTTCATGCTTTAGAACTAATGTGTTAATAAAAAAGACATAGAGAGCATCTTTGCATACATAATTTCTCATGTGATGTTATTCATCTTAGCGCCATTTTACCTAAAGATCGCACTTAGTTTGTGTCTTTGAGATGATCCTAAGGAATAAAATGCTGTAGACTACTATGTTACTGTAATACCATTGCACATCCCTATTTTGTAATTGCACATATTTGGGCTCATAAATGGATTTGACTAACTGTTAATTTTGTCCATACTAAGAATTTACTGTTTTCGGGTGACTTATGAATCTTTCTTTTTTCATATTAAGAACTAACATAGATGCTAAACAGACAACAGCAAACTAAATCTCACAGATTACTTTTTTACCTGTTAGAAAAACCTTAAGTAATGAAATATTAGCTAGTCTCATTATTGTTTAGGTATGTACTAATTGCATTACATGTACCACTGAAAACTCACATTACCTTTTACATTGCGTAAGCTGCTTATAAAGATTTGCTGCTGGCAATACGTACAACAAATGGTCACATTAAAATATATTTAGCGCTTCGAACTGTCTCGTAATTTATAAACTTGTGGGTCTTTGATTGCAAAAGCTAACATTTTAAAAGCTTTGATATGACACAATCCATGGCAGTCTAATGCTTGTCTAATTTTGTTTCAACAAAGCTGATGAGCACTCGCATAACAATCACACATCTTCAGTGAGTGCTCCATTACCATTAGCTTAAACACAAAAGAAATAAATGCCAAATTTACCAAACATAAAGAACAGGGCATTATCTTCGACACCAGTTAGTTACTCTGCATTGTCAAGTATCATTTCCTAATAGCAGGCACCAAATCAGATCACTGACAATAAGTCACTCCTGATTAACAACGACTTTAAAAAATATTTTAAAACCTGCCTTCACAATTAATATGCCGAATAATGGTTTTACAGTAAAAAAAACGACGCAGTAGAGTTTATACAGATAAAGCAGTGAACAACTTTGAGCTCAGTTCTACAAGAAGCTGCCTTCTCTTTTTATTGTTGGCTTATACAATGCAAGACATGAATGTTTTGGGATCATTATATGAATTGAGGTCACAAATTATGTAGCCTCACCTAAATCAAAGTTCTCAACAGTGAAGAGCTTGTTGGACTTGTTAGCTTGGTGATTTTAGCTGATTTGTTCTGTTTAACCTGGCTAAAACTGGACTTGAAAACTAAAGATGGGTATCACTGCTATAGACAGGATCCAAAATTAACTTTTTGTTACACTTGCCAACGCATTGAGAAAATTTGTCAGTCATAAATATTTGTAACCTGACATGAAACTGTGTTTTACATCATCTATATCTATATCTATATATATATATATATAAAATTCCCAATGAATTAGCAGGTCATTGTACAGTTTCACTGTGAAATATGACTGCACAAATATGATTAACCATTGTTTTCTCCTTATATAAAAAAAAAAAAAAAAAACAAAAAAAACTTAAAAGATTTCATTGCATAAGTATTCATACCCTTATCTCGGACAGTTGAAATTTAGCTCAGGAGCATTTATATTGTTTGTAGATGTTACTACACTTCAAGTGAAGTTAACCTCTGGCAAATTCAATTGAATGGGTATGATTTGGAAAGGCACACGTCTTAATAAAAGGTCTAACAGCTGAAAATGTATATCAGAGCAAAAACCAAGCCCTGGAGTCAAGAAAACTGCCTGTAGAGCTCAGAAACAGGGTTGCGTCAAGCCACACATCTGGGGAAAATTCTTCTGCATTGAAAATTCACGAAAGCATGTAGCCTCCATTACCCTTAATGGATCAAGTTAAAAACAGCCAGGACCTAGAGGTGGCCCCCTGGCCAAACTGAGTAATTGATGGAGAAGGGCTTTGGTTAGAATAGTGACCAAGAACCTGATGGTCACTGTAGTTGAGATCCATGATCATATGTGGAGATAGGAGAAAACTACAGAAGGACAAGCATCACTGCAACACTCCACCAATCTGGGCTTTATGGTGGTGTGGCAAGACTCAATCCTCTCCTCAGTGAAGACACATGAAAACAAACTTGGAATTTGCAAAAAGCACATAAAGGACCTTCAGACTGTGAGAAACAAGATTCTCTGGTCTGCTGAACCTCGATTCCAAGCATCATGTTTGAAGGAAACCAGGCACTGGTTTAAGCCAGTAGCACCCGAACAGTAAAGTGTGGTGGTATCAGCCTCATGCTGTGGGGCTGTTTTTCAGCGGCAGGGACTGAATGACTCAGAGTAGAAGGAAATCTCAATGCACCAAAATATTGAGATAGCCTTAATGAAAACTCAGAGCATTCAGAACCTCAGACTGGGCAAAAGTTTCACCTTCCACCATGACAATGAGCCTAAGCACACAGCAAGAGAGGCTTGTCCTTACGTGGCCCAGCAAGAGCCCAGGCTTGAACCCAATTAAATATTTCTGGATAAACCTGAAAATGTGCATCTGCCCTCATCCAAGCTGACAGAGCTTGAGTGGCAGATAATGGCAGATAATTGCCAAGTGAAGATGTGCAAAGCTTGTCACATCATACCCAAAAAGACGGCAAAGGTGCTTCAGCTAAGTACTGAGTTAAGGATATGAATACTTATGCAATGTACTTATTTCAGTTTTTGTATTTTTAATACATTTACAAAGTTACAGTTCTGTTTTTGCTTTGTTATTATGGTGTATGGAGTGTAGATTGATGTGCAAAAAGAGTAATTTAAAGCAGTTGAACAACAAAACAAGGAAAAATTAAGGGGTATGAATACTTTCGCAATGCACTACACAGTGTGTGTGTATATATATATAGGCCTATACATTATTAGCCATCAAAGCTATTTTACACACATTTTCAGTTAAATAGGAAGAAAAAGAATACTGATATAGTGCCTCAACATCACCTTACATAACTGTGATGAATTTAAAAAGTGTTAATTTTGGATCCTGGCAGAGTCTGAAAAAGACTTTCACCAGAGGGGAAACAACAACAACATACAGGTTTGCGTTTTTTTGTAAGATTATTGCTCTGTAGTATGAATGACCTGACCATGAAAAATACTGCATGCTGGTGTGTGCTAAAAAGCTGATTAATATCCAGCATTTTATCATTACCTTAGAATACACTATACTATCAGATGTTTTTTTTTTTTTTTTTGTATTAAAAAAGTCCCTCTGTGTATTGCAATGACTTTTTGTCCTTGGCAATGTAAAATACAGTTGAAATTACACACAACAGAAAGCAAAAGATGTTAACACTGTTACCTGCATTCTAAATAGCAAATCCCATGACAAAACACTAATTAGGACAAGCCTTTAAAATCAAAATAACAGTGATGCACAGTATTCACTGCTTCTGTAAATGGTCAGTGCGTAGTTGCCTGTGTTTAGGAATATGAATGTTATTAAATCTGTTAAAATGTTCTTTTTTTACCTAATACATCTTCTGATGAAATAATCAGAAGTTGACCTGAAAGTATTGAAGCGTAACATGAGCTTTTAAATATTAGAAATGTGTTAACTATTCACAGAGCGCTTCACACAGCGGTAAAACGGTAAAAGTATCTGTTTGTTGTTTGACCTCTGACATTGCATTTGCAGAAAATGGGACACAGCAGAATCCCAATAATGAAAATGATTAGTTTTGCAACTGATTTACAGTTTTAGCTCATGAAATCTAAAACTGCATGCTTTTTGTCAAAATGATTTGAGCCCAAAGTGCATATTTGATTTATGGCCCTCAGAATACATAGCTGCGTGCCTGAAGTCTGTAGTTTCACTGAAAACGGTGGTGACTTTGTGTTGACTTTGATTTGTGGGCCACTTTGAAGTTAAATAAAGCAGATAATAAGAATGTCGACTAAGTGATTTATGGTCTGATCCAAGAACATGCATCACAACAAAAAGAACAGTATGCAGATTTTCATCTATACAGCCTTAACACTACAGATATGACCAGCAGTTTAGCAGACCGATATACACACAGTTGGGTTACATAATTAGAACTTAATTACGTGTCCTGAAAAGTTATTTGGCGTTTTAATAGCTTTATCAATATATTTAGCAGATTTCTTACAAACTCTCTATAGCTATGACTACACATTGCATTATAATTAAGATTTCTAATTACGATTCGGTTTTGGCCACCTATAAAGAAATGGATTATTCAGGGAGAGATGTTGCGTACTGCAAAACTACATTGTGGTTTTCATATAGGCTACTAGATACAGTAACAACAAAAGATCAAACATATTGTAGTGTGGCAAGAACCAATTTGTGAGGATTGAGGATGCAAATAACATTCCATACGTTATTACTGGCCTACTGAGTTTTAGTTCATTTACTTTATTTTATGCCTTTTTTTGTTCTTTATTGCTTTTTATAATAACATGACCATCATCTTAAAAAAATGTTTCCACCTCTTCTTTAAAAAATTAGAAAATTCTATACATTTATTTTACAATTTATAATTTTTCCTACTGGCTCAAAGCACACCAGAAAAAAAAGGTTAAACAGAAATTTCTAAAGATGGTATCAAGTATGCATTAAAACAAAGAATCCACTCCAGCAACTACAGCTCTCAAAAAGTCAGGAAAAAAAAATACACACACTAACCAAATACATGCATACATACAATACATGCATACACAGTCATTTTGGGAAGTATATGATTTTAAATCATTTTCATTATGCATCTCTTGTCTTCGTATATTTAATTTTCATGCCCTCTTCCAACACAAATTAAACAGCTCTTACAAAATATGGGGATGCCGTTGATTTAGACACAAAGTACATAAAAATTTCATTGACTAATATTTATGAAACCTGCTGGGTTTGGAATGTTGCATCTAAACACGGTGGCCATTAGCTTGAGGTGCCCAAAACCTTTGACAATGAAGCGTTTTATCATTTCTAATGGACTTTTCTCTAGCAAACTTTTGGTCCATGTATTTCAACCTCTCAAATAAACTCTACAGTTGTCAACAAAACCTTTCCCCCATGAGAGGCCTTCTGCCTTTGGAATGACTCTACAATGAACCCAGCTGCTGGACTGGATCAGTAAGGCTCTGGCTACCACATGCGTTTTTGCACAGTCCAATGATTATGAAATGTGTACAATATACACAGCAGGACAAAAGCTAGCAACATTTTTTGGGTTCAAATTCCACTTTTTTTGGCAGGCAGTCTACGTTGAGGCATACATTGCGATGACTGACCTAGAATCGTTTCGAATCTACATCTGAACCAATGGAAACATGGCAAGCACGAGAACAGTTTGTTGTTGCATGAGATAAGGATATAATTACTTTGATTACACCTTTACACTGTTGATTAGGACAATCAGAGTTTGATGAAATATTTATACTAAATATTTTTAATTTGTGATTATTGGAACATCAACCAAAAGGCTTCTGGGATACGGGTGTGGGGGGGAATAAGCTGCTGATTTTTGCCTCCATCTACACAGTTCATTCTAGAAACTTGCAGATTAAAAGAACAGTTCACCTAATAATAAACATTCTGTCATTGTTTGTCACCCGCATTCAGTCAAAATTCATTTGGACTCCACTGTATGAACACAAACATTCTTTGAAATGTGTTCTGCAGAAGAAAGACAGTCATACAGGGTGAGTAAATGACAGAATTTTTGTTTTTGGGTAAACTACTCCTTAGTTTACATTTGCCACATTATCTTTTGGGTTGCATCTTAAAGAGCTACATATTTGTGACATAAAAAACCCATAAATCAAAACTGTATGGATCAACTACTTTGCTAATACACAACCTCGCCCGATGCAATGCCTAATATTCCTGTGGACAAGACGGACACACTCATTTCCACCAGAATGCACCTTGATGCCTTTATATTGATTTGTGCGAGATTCAGCGTGAACACAGTGTATATCATCTGCACTGCTCATCTCCGCAAACACACACAAATACAGACAAAACACATGCTACACTCAAAAACAATACCTACTCTTGTGATTCGACACACACTGTATATTTTAGACGAAAATCATCGGTGAATCCGCCTTAATGTGCAAATGACAAAACAACAGGACGGAAAACTTTCTAATCTCTTTTTCATTGCTTATGAACACGACCAGATTTGTGGTTTTGTAACAAACACACAAGCAAGTAAAAAAACAGACCATACCAAAGCAGCTTCAAAAAAGACATGCTACAAGTCTCTTTTCTCATGAATGAGCCACTTGGGTGAATTAGAAAACCTTTTTTAAATGGCATATGCAGTTTAATATTATATGCAAAACATTTTAGTGATTCATGTCGGTGGTCTCCACACAAAGCAAACCTTCAGACACTGTTTATTTACCCGGAAGAGTAAAACAAATTACAGTCTGAATATTAGCTAAATGTCAAATTTGACAAATGTACTTTCACTGAACGTTTAAAGGAGAAAAACACCTTTTACAATTCTTAATGACTCACTCTACTGAGCATTAATGCTTTGCTCGGAGGATATTTTCCAGGTTTAAGGTGGGACCTCTTGGGGGGAGTCTCAGTGAATACGTCTAAATAACTGCTACTAGAGAAACTGCAAACACACTGTTAGATTTGCTACAGGACATTTGTGATAAATGCATGCCAAGTGTTATTTGTAGGAGAGTGCTGCATAATTTAATGGACGCTGAAAACTGCTACTTCCGCTCGCTACTATTTTTCACATAGTTATTTTTAAACAGAGTTGGTTTTGATTAATTATGGAGAAACGTGAGGTGCATAACAGTTAGAAAAACAGAGTGATCAAAAAGAATAGTGTTGGTGATAAATAAGAGCAAATGTACTTGTTCTCATATCTGCTCTTACAAAACGTACGTGAATACCATTGGGGATACCACTGGAGATCTAAAATAAGCAGGAAACCACCTGCTTGGATTCATGCTAACATTTTCTGTTTAGGTCTTTTGTATTAGTTTGTGTATACAGACAACCTTCTCGCGCAAACCTTTCAAGTTAACGGCTAGCAGCTGCAGATGTTATACACTGTTCTGGACGAAGAGTACACAAGAAATGAAGGGGGTTTTAACTCTGGACAGCACTGTTGTTGATTGCTGGGGTCGCAAGGGTCACCCCAGGGGCGAGAGTGCCGGACTCGGCCACCTCTGGACCTGTGAAGTGCTGCCTGACGTCGCCCCCTAGTGGACGGGAGCTGATTTCTTACCACTCACGTTCACACACGTCTTTCAATCAAACATTGGTCACGTGGTCCGGGTTTTCCCTGACTTCGATGCACTCGATTTCCTCTCTCTCCCTTTCCCGCTCCCTCTCCCTTTCCCGCTCTTTCCGTTTGGCGCGTTTCTTTTTCTTGTGCCGCTTCTTAGAGGGCGGGAAGAATGTCAAAAACACCGGTAGGATGACGAAACAGTGCAGGACTGTGCAGCCGGCTGTGAGAAGGGAGCACTTGAACAGTGTGTAGGTCAGGTTTGAAGGCACAAAGAGAAGAGGCATTATCCCAATTACAAAACACGAGGTGTTTTGCAAAATGGCGGCCCCATGCTCCTCTAAAGACATTTTGATGCACTGAGTCCGCGTGTGCTCAGTGGCCAGTACGAACGTGTAGAGGTGGGGGGCACAGTGATCCATGGCAAAGTTGAGAGTATAAATAAGGCACAGGATAGAGATGCTGTCCATGTCTACATTCCAGAGCGTCATGAGACCCAAGACGCCCAGTTCCACGGAGGTGACGGTCAAGATCAACCAGAAGTTCCCCAGTGGGTTGATGACCAGGAAGAAGGTGAGGATGAGAATGGTGAGCACGCTGAAGCCCGACGTTAGGATGGGGGAGATGATGGAGGAACTGTAGCGGTCCATGAACACAAACGTTGGGTTGAAAACGATGAACTTGATGCTGTTTATAAGGGAGAGCGGTCGAAGTCTCTCTAGCAGCTCTACGACCTCCTCCCTGGTCTTCTCGGTCGTCCTGGCCACCAGATACATCTTGGATGCGATGATGTCATACTCGTCTCCGTTTTTGGAGAAAATGATGTCGTCCACAAAGTGTTGATATTCTGGGCTCCTCAGAAAAGAAGTCTTGAGGATGTTAATAAAATCACTTTTGGTTGACGCGCTGACATTCACGACCCTCAGATAGTGAAAGTAATTATCGATCCATGAAATCTTATTAAAGCCCTGGCCCAGCGTCTTGAGGTGCTCCTGCACTGTGGAGTTCCAATACTCAATGGGTTCATAGATGTAAAACCCAATCACCGGACTGTAGTTGCTAAAGTATTTCTGTTGGGTCAGGGCGAACGACACACTGGGCGAATTACTAGCTAGCAGATTGATTATGTTGGAGCCGTCGCTGATCTGTAAACATCCCATGAACGAAAAGGAGGCGTAAATCAGGTAGAGGATTACCACAAAAGGCTTGACGTAGGTGTTGGTAATCCATTCTGTGTAATGCTCCCTCAGGAAGTGCTGAATGAAGTGGTTCTGGTAGGGTACGCTGTCATGGTGTGTAGACAAATCATGGCCGTCACTCATCATGGTCTTAAACCAAGTGGGCTGCCGGTCCAGATACTCCACCGAAGGGATCTTGCAGCAGAAGACGCTGTGATATCGGTTTTGCTCCAGCTGCCCGGCAAACACCAGGCAGGAGCCGTAGAATGAGAATACGTAGAAGTAGTTCACAAGGATTGCTACACACATGCTCTGGCAGAAAACCTTCACGGATTCGATGTTGGTGAAAGGGCTGGCACCCATGCCGAAGGTGATAATATAGAGCGAGCTGGTCATGGTGTAGCACACCATCACGTCGGCGAAAGCATCTGCCACTCTCTCCTTGAAGGGCAAACTCTCTCTGGTTCTTCTCCAGCCTGCCAGGAGCTCAAACACACCCTTTGTCCCGTGGCCTGAAAACAAAAAAAAGAAGCAATTTGTAGTTTAATGCATGGAAAATACACAGAGAAAATTGATTACACAGCTTGTGCAATGTCAGCATGAATATAATCTGCAAATATACAAAACACAAGTAAGTGTAAGACCGATATATCAGCCAGGGAGATTAATTGCCCATTTTCAAATTATCGGCATTGGGTGAAAACTGTGCCCACTTGGCTGATTATACTGATAGCCGTGTCAGTTCCAAAATCTGCATCAGCCAAGTTTCGGTAGACAATATTCTTTTTGTACATCGTTTTTTTTCCTGTGAATTTTAAGCATTTGAATTAAATTAAAGGATTAGTTCACTCCAGAATTCAGACTTCCTGATAATTTACTCACCCCCACGTCATCCAAGATGTCCTTCTTTCTTCAGTTGAAAATAAATTAAGGTTTTTAAGAAAAACATTCCAGGATTTTTCTCCATATAGTGGACTTCAATGGGGATCATTGGTTGAAGGATTACGCCAGTTTCAATGCAGCTTCAAAGGGCTCTACACGATCCCAGCTGATGAATAAGGCTTGATCTAGTGAAATGATTGGTCATAAAAACGTATACACTTTTTAACCACAAATGCTCATCTTGCATTACGCATTACGTTATCATGTTGGAAAGGTCACGTTTTTTGTCCTAACGGAAGAAATCGTGTAGGTTTCAAAAGATTTAAACATCCAGGATACACACATGAATGGACCATTTGAACTCATACACAGATAAATATGTGTCATTCAACATACAACACATTTTGAATGGTTCTCCTTCTCAACACTTGTAAACACTGGGTCGGTACTTCTGCCTACATCACTTGTGACCTTTGCAACACGACTACGTAATGCAAGATGCTAGTGCAAGATGAGCATTTGTGGTTAAAAAGTACATAAATTTTTATTTTTTTTTTTTAGAAAATGACCAATCGTTTTGCTAGATAAGACCCTTATTCCTCAGTTGGGATCTTGTAGAGCTCCTTTGAAACTGCAATTTGGACCTTCAACCCGTTGCTCCCCATTAAAGTCCACTATATGGAGAAAAATCCTAGAATGTTTTCCTCAGAAACCTTAATTTCTTTTTGAATGAAGAAAGACATCTTACATGAGGGTAAGTAAATTATCAGGAAATTTTAATTCTGGAGTGAACTAATCCTTCAATTACAAATATATAGTCCAAATTAATGCAAAATCAAAGCTTCTTATTTATTTTAAGTTGTTTTTTTGTTTCAAAAAAGTATGTTTTTAGAAACATATGACTTTTTTATTTTTTATATTAAAATTCCTTTCAAAGTGCCCTTAGACCTCACTGTGTATCAGCATTTTTTCAGTCATTGGCTAGATATTGGCATCGGTCATAATGGTCAACCATTAAACGTGAGTTATGCAATAATAAGCCTTTCATGATAGTTGTAAGATGAGCAGTAATTCAATTACTCTTCTAGCATCCACCTTGAGATCACTCAAGCTCATACATCAGATCTAGTGTGTATGCATACTGTCGCCTTTGAACATTTTAATACATTTGACTTTCATCCATCCACTAAATATTTCACTCAGCATCAAGGACATCGCGGCTCATCCCTACGCGCTCTGTCGCTGTCAAGAATACGTCACAAAAACTACTCTCTTACCTCTTTCTACAAAATCATAAATTTTCATTGACCTGACAAGACACGGAGAAAAACCTAATTAACCATAAAGGATTACGCCAATGTAATGAGTCAGATGGACTGGCTTTCCCTGCTTTTAGCTTTATTACGAGGAAGAACAAGTCCATTAGCTTGTGTGAATTCATCTGCGAGATGAGGAGGGCACGTGGTGGGCTGGTGGTCACCCGGTGGCCGAAGATCCAGGTTGCTAGCACAAAGATTGCATTTTTAATAACACACGCTCGTAGAAAGGGCATTGCAATCTTTCTTTTATCATCAAGCACACTTAAGATAGGCACTTAGCCTTTAGGTTACTCCAAAGGGGCTGGCCCTGCAATTACAGGAAGCTGCTCTGAATAAAAAGCAGCTGCTAAATGGCAATTAAAACCTAAATACTAAACACAAAGTTTGGTAGAAATGAAACATTCAGACAGCGTGAACATGGGTCACTACTTGCCAAATGATATAGATCAACAAAATCATTGTATGAAGAATTTAATTTGTGATTAGTTGCTGACCCTGCCATCTCAAGAACAACACTATCACTGCTTGAGCAGTTCTCTGCATTCTCTATTTAAGAAGATTAATTAGATTCATGAAGTGAGTGTCATTTATTGTTTGGAAAATGTGCAAAGAATTGTAAGATGCTAATGCATGATAAAGAAAGTTTCACTTCATCTTTGCTAAATGGAAATGGAATTGTAATCTCTTGGCTGATGGAGGCTAATTCATTTAGTTCAGTGATTCCCAATCAGGAAAGTTTCATTTGTGCTTTGTTAATAGACTTAGAGCCAGTTTTACTAACAGCTTGCGCCAGCGCAAACCGTCATTTGGCGTTAAAACTGTACTGTCAGGTTTTACTAAAGACGTGTAGTGATGAATTAGCGCTGGAAAGGCGTGGACACAGTTATTTTTGCACCTGACCTTACTGAATATGCATTTGTAGGAGTTTCCCTTTCAGATGCAAAATTTAAGGGAAGAGAGTATTTAAATGAATCATGCAACGCGTTTTACAGACATTTGCGCTCGTCCAATTACTAGCCTTTGCGCCAATATTTATAAAACTATTTTGCACTTGAAATGGCTGCAATTATTGTTGCAAGCAGGAGGCACTGCAAAGATCAGAGAGCTCGTGGTAGAAGGGAGAGGATTTTTTTCCCACATATTTGGAATGACAGAAGAACACATTATCCGAACATATCGTTTGCCAAGCCATGTTATTTTTAATTTGCTTCAGGAAATAAAAGATGACTTGGAACCCTCAACTAGGAGTCACGCAATACCAGGTCTATCAAAGCTAGCAAACCTTCATTTTTTGGTCTCCGGTTCTTTTCAACGTACTGTGGCTTATTTATTTCTGTATTCTTGATTTGCTAATTTGAGCTGCGCTTGGTATATTGCGTCGGTCGATATGTAAATGAGATGTTGCGTCTGTGTTTTTTAATTTGGGCATTGTTAGTAAATCGTAAATCACCTGCAGAAATGTCCCTTTCTATCAGCGCTGTTTTGGAATTGCTCGGTAATTTGCCCTGTTTAGTAAAACTGGCCCTAAAACTACTGTATTGCACTGAGAGAGAGAGAGAGAGAGAGAGAGAGAATTTTCACCCAGAAATGGTAAGTACATTTGTACAATTGTAATGAAATGGCAAGTAACATATTGAATTTAGTAGCTAGCAGTAAAACTTTAGTATTTTATTGTAAATATATTCCAATAATCTTTGTTTTATACAACTCACTTGTTAGAAAATGAAATATGTTTTAATGAATAAAACTTTAATATAATAACTTATATACGTAAGTGACATTTCTGTAAATGTAGTAAAAACAAAACAATGAATGTCACTGAATGTCTCAAAGCACTTAATTCATTATCAATTAAATTCAGTAACAACAAAGACTTATTATATACTTAAAAAAACTGCATCAGTATGCACAGTAAATGCTAGGGCTGTCACGATTCCTCGATTCAATTCAAATACTCAGTTTTAAAAAATCGTGGACTGCAATTTGCCCGTGTTGAGCAACGTTAACTGGCAAAATAGCGGAAGTGTATTGTTATCATTATATGTTATCATTAAGTGAACTGTTACCATTTACATGTGTGGAGCATCTCAAACTCCATCTCTGCAATGTTGTTGCTAGTTTGGGTTTATTATAACGTTCATCTGGAAATGCAACGTGCGCCATTTCATCAGATTTGTAAGGTAAATAATTTATAAACCTACGCAAACAAAGGATAATACATCAATATCTTTCTAAAATTGCTCATCGCGATTTTAAAATAAAAGCTCAAACCCTCACTCCGTGTTTACATGTTTTGATGTCCACATATTCAAGAAATTACAGTGGCAGTGACATTTTTGCCGTGAATAAATGTCCAAATATTAAAGATTAAGCG
Organism: Labeo rohita; assembly: GCF_022985175.1. NCBI lineage: Eukaryota > Metazoa > Chordata > Actinopteri > Cypriniformes > Cyprinidae > Labeo > Labeo rohita. The sequence goes on from NC_066888.1 coordinate 23,366,292, forward strand.
GACATTGGAATTAAATGTTGTTCAGTCAATAATAAAGAATTAGGTCGCGCAGTCAAGTGTCAGTTGGTGCCTTCTGCAGTCATTTGTTATAATGCGAAATGTAGATTAGTTCTATAGTTTATAATACATAATGTATTTTAACACTTTTTCAATAAAAACATAATTGTTTATTTTAAATTGATAATTTATTTAAATCGATTATTATTGCCTCATTGCTATTATACATGTATTTTAAGTAATTTTAAAGGCCATTGTTTGCTTAGGTCTATTTTTATTACCTCAAAAAAAAAAAAATATATATATATATCATAATTATACAATTACTCGATTAATCATCAGAACAACTGACCAATTACTTGATTACCAAAATAATCGTTAGTGACAGCCCTAGTAAATGCAAACACTGAACTCCACATCATTTTCTGCAAAAATCACCATAACTTTCCATGTTATTTTTTAATTAACCTTGCATATAAAACAAGGGTATGTTGCCACTTGCCTGCTGCAGAAGTCCTCTGACAGTCTTCTCATTAACATTTGTAAAAATGAGTTTCACTTGTAGGATATTTCATAAATCTTCATATGAGTTAAAATGAACACATCTTTGGTTTGGTGCCCTGCCAGTGCAGTGATACTTCAGCCTATTATTAATTACTGGCATTTTAATGATTTAATCATCACAAAGATGATGTTTTATTTAGGCAGTTTGGACAATATCACCTTCTAGATGCTTACATATTATTTAAACATGATGCAAGAGGGATTTCCTCATGTAGGACGAACGAGAGGTACTGAAATGTTACTTCTAAATGTATTACAAAACACTTTTCCAGAATGACACGGCGATTTCTTCAGTGTGGGCCGAGAATGAATCACCACAACATAAATGGAGTGCCATCAGACTGCTGGTGAAGGGCAGAAAGAAAATGTGCTCAGTTGTAAAGGTCGCTAATGAAACAGGACAAAGAGACAAAACATGACTAAACCACTGCATATCTGCCTAGATCAAGTCTTTTTTTATCTTATGCTCCCCACAACCCCATCAATGAGGCTTGAGCTTATCTTCATCTACACCGAATCAAAAAAAAGTGTTTCTTGTTATACTGCAAATCTTTTAGAATTAACAATTATATAATCCAAATGGACATTATTATAAGGACTCACATCTTTTTTTTATCCTTAAAAACTCAGAAAGATGTTCAGCTGTTAATTACAAAGAAAAAGATAAATAGTTTTTAATTACTATAATATTTTAGTATTTTTTTTTTAATTTCTATTTTATAGCTTACTATAAATACTTAAACTTGCTTAAGTGCCCCCTGCGGTAGTTGGGAATCACTAGTGTTTTATCAAATATAAAAAAAACATTCTTTGTTATATTCTCTCTATTATAAATGCTTTCAGTTATTAATATCCACTATTATGTTATTCTTTTATTTGCTTTCCCTTTGTAAAATGATTTCACTCTTTCTTCATCTTAATTTCTGTCATCCTGTGACAATATGCA